>NW_027495589.1:0-180644 GCF_021521415.1 Bidens hawaiensis | reverse complement strand
ATTAACTTTATCACATTCATACACATAAGCATACATATCATACTTACCTTATACATAGCGTTACAACCTGACAGTATGTGCAATATCCGAAGATCGTTCACGTACCATCAGGCAATCATTCATACATTTCACATTATTCACATAAGGCTTATCTCTTAGGATAAGCGTATTAACAAACATATTGAGTATGCACACAGCCCCGAAAACATAACACATAAATGGGGCTAGAAACTCACCTGAATCCTGTTACGCTCTACGTTAATCGTTATTCCCTTCTTAAGATGTGTATGGCTAACTGTATAATATTTACATGTATCAATTAATTACTACTACTCATGTTGTATTTCTATCTTTATATAACCCACAACGAACGGGGGTCCGGGGGCAGCGACCCTGGCAGTGGGGTATAGGGGCGGCAGCCCCTAGCAGGGTCCAAGGGGCAGAGCCCCTGGCTGGGGTCGAGCTGACAGGTCAGCTTGGAAAAATTTTATTTCCATTAACTGTCTTAACACATTTTTCATTAGGTTTCTAATTTATTTTCTCATTTGCTAACTCCAGCGAACTTATCATTAAGCGAACTTAACAATAAGCGAACTTAACATTAAGCGAACTTAAGCATAGGCGAAGTTAGTGATCGGCGAAGTTAACCCTAGGCGAACATATGCCAGGCGAAGTTATCATGGGCGAATTTATCACCAGGCGAAGTTATCAGTTAGGTGAACTTGGCCTTAGGCGAAGTTATCAGCTAGGCGAACTTGCTTGCAAGCGAACTTGCGTCCAGGCAAAGTTCGCTTGCAGGCGAAGGTGTCAGCAGCCGCCGCTGTTCATCTTTAATCCCCAAAATCCTCATCGTTTTACCGAGAAATCCATGGGTATGGTATTTGACTAACCCGCGATCATTCCTATGGTCGTTTTTGGATAAGGTTTGACCCGAAAACACGTAAAGTTTGGACATTTAAGTTCAAAAACGTTCAATACAAGATTTACGGTTTATCCTATACGAACCGTATCTGTTTATGGGTTCATTGGATTCGTCCTAGCATCAAGTTCGTTACTTTACGTTTCGTTTAGACCCGATCTATTATAGTTTCAAGTTTCATGGCTAATCGTCTATTAAAATATGAACTTTAAGATCGAAATCATACCTTTATGTTTTCGTTTTGTTCTCGGTTAGCTAGCTTATGAACTTTGGATCTTGTATAAATCTTGAATCACGTTTTCTTGCTCAGACTTCACCTCTCTCTCGCTCGGCCGCGTATGGTGTGTGTGTGTTTGGAGTGTGTAGAGATTAAGATGGAATGAAATGAGGTTTAGGGTTTTATGGTGGTTTAGGAGGATATTTATATTCCCCAAGGCTCATGGACCTAAAGCCAATTACCCTTTAATCCATCTTATTTAATCCCAATCCATGATCTTTTCTTTATTTAGCATAAATTAATTATTAACACTCGATAACTAAACACAACTTTCTTTATTTAATACTAGAATCATTTTAGGATGTTACAACTTTTCACCCGAAAACAATCAAACGAACCAATTTTTTGTAAACTTTTCACCCGAAACGACCCCGAAAACAACCAAACGAACCATTTTTAGTAAAATCTTTTAACTCGAAAACAACCAAAAGAACCATTTTTTTGTAAACTTTTCACCCGAAAACAACAAAACGAACCAATTTTTTGTAAACTTTTCACCTGAAACAACCAAACGAACCATTTTTTAGTAAACTTTTCACCCTAAAACAACCAAACGAACCATTTTTTTGTAAACTTTTCACCCGAAACAACCAAACGAACCATTTTTTGTAAACTTTTCACCCGAAACGACCCCGAAAACAACCAAACGAACCATTTTTTAGTAAACTTTTCACCCGAAAACAAACAAACGAATCTTTTTTTTTGTAAACTTTTTCACCCAAAAACAACCGAACGAACCAATTTTTTGTAAACTTTTCACCCGAAAACAACCAAACGAACCAATTTTTTGTAAACTTTTCACCAAAACGACCCCGAAAACAACTAAACGAACCATTTTTTTAGTAACCTTTTCACCCGAAAACAAACGAACCCATTTTTTTGTAAACTTGTCACCCGAAAACAACTAAATGAACCAATTTTTTGTTAACTTTGCACCCTAAAACAACCAAACGAACCATTTTTTGTAAACTTTTCACCCGAAACGACCCCGAAACAACCAAAAGAAACCATTTTTTTGTAAACTTTTCACCCGACAACAACTAAACGAACCAATTTTTTGTAAACTTTCACCCGAAAACAACCAGACGAACCATATTTTTGTAAACTTTTCACCCGAAACGACCCCGAAAACAAACAAATGAACCATTTTTTAGAAAACTTTTCACCCGAAAACAAACAAACGGACCATTTTATTGTAAACTTTCACCCGAAAACAACCAAATGAACCATTTTTTTGTAAACTTTTCACCCGAAACGACCCCGAAAACAACCAAACGAACCATTTTTAGTAAAATTTTCACCCGAAAACAACCTAACGAACCATTTTTTAGTAAACTTTCACCAGAAACAAACAAACGAACCATTTTTTGTAAACTTTTCACCCGACAACAACTTAACAAACCATTTTTTAGTAAACTTTTCACCCGAAAACAACCAAACGAACCATTTTTCTGTAAACTTTTCACCCGACAACAACTAAACGAACCATTTTTTTTTAAACTTTTCACTCGAAAACAACTAAACGAACCAATTTTTTGTAAACTTTTCACCCGAAAACAACCAAACGAACCATTTTTTGTAAATTTTTCACCTGAAATGACCCTGAAAACAACCAAACGAACCATTTATTAGTAAACTTTTCACCCGACAATAACCAAACGAACCATTTTTTAGTAAACTTTTCACCCAAAACAACCAAACGAACCATTTTTTTGTAAATTTTTCACCCGAACCGACCTCGAAAACAACCCAACGATGTTTTTTGACTCCTGAAAACACTTCATCCAACACCTTGCCTGCACCTCTTAGTTCATCATCAAACTGATACACAAAACATGTCAAATCTTCAGTCTCCAATCATCATCCTACTTTGTACATTCACACTCACCACCACATTCAATCTTTCATCCTCTGAACAACAACCCACCATAATATAAGAGCTTCTCAAATCATACGGGTTGCCAATTGGGTTATTACTCAAATCAAACGGGAGGGTGGAGGTGCGGCGGTGATGGAGGTACGGGAGGGTGGAGGTGGTGAGGTTGATGATGATGTAGATCATCAGATCTACTCATTATTATTATTATTATTATTATTTTTATTATTAATTTATTATTATTACCATTATTATTACTATTATTATTTATTAAAAGAAGATTACTAAAATACCCTTAATATGTTGGTATTATTACTATAATATCAACAGTCAACTGACGATAGGAGTAAGAAGAACCTGCCGAAGAAATACAGGTGTACAACATGCGCAATTTCGTTTTCAGGGACTATTCCATCTCCCGACGATATATTTCAGGGAGGCAAATTGGAATTTTCTCTTAAGTAAAACCAAATTACGGTTTGACTATTTGACCCTTGTACAAAAACATAAAACAATTACTATATTTACCCACTGTAAGTAGTTTTTGATTTTTTTTTAACAAACCTTTTTGGTTATTATGTTTCGCAGATGAGGGCTCCTTTTTACGTTTTTACCAACACAAATTATAAAAAAAGAGAAGAACAGAAACAAGGTGGTATAAGTGTATTGAGATTTGAAATCACCTGAGCATATGAGTTTATGGTGTCATTGCACCATATATGAGCATTTATTTATTTACCAAATAACAAACAAGCTATAACAGAAAATGAATAAAATGAATACTAACACTGAACACAAATATGAGCTAATAAGAAAAGAACAGGTAAAAATAATGTTTCTGAAGCATACCAATGAGTATGACCAAGAGCTACTTCTTTCTCACTCTCTTACTAAGCTTTTAGGAGTCTTCGAGCATGTCAGCACCAACATTGTCATCTTTTAGTTTCTGATTTATTGTATAAGCGTCACGTCAGTACTAGTTGGGTGGGGTGTTACAAGCATCCATTCCATAGGTATAAAAGATAGCCTCGTCCACAAGCCCCACGTCTATGTTTTCGATGCAAAGCTCTAGGTCTTTTTGGCATTTGAGAAGTTGGGTTTTTGTCAACCGGCTTTGAGCGTTGTTATAATTCTAGTGAATTGACTTGGGTAAATGTTCATTTGGCTAGCGAATGGCTAGGGTGTGTGTTTATAGACCAATCTAGTTAATAGCTAAGTGTGATGTGACCTAAGCTATTAGTTGTGTGTCCTAGCATGTGTGACTGACCAGATTATGAATTAGTCTAGCTTATTTTCCATTAGCAAAGGTATATGTGACACGGAAAAAGAAAGTTAGGAACATAAAGACTTTATCAATTGGGAGGCTACTCCCATTCTTTGAAGGAATTTCGGCCAAGATCTTACGAAGAGGGTGCCATTGTCCGACTTAGACCAAAAGTGAAGGGGAGAGAATGATAAGAATTTAGGCAAGTAGAAGGAAGCAAGACCGATAGCCAAACAAGGGGAGGTCAAGGCTGTTGTGTCATGAGTCTCGGGGCTGGAGCAAGAGCTGACGACGCTGTCCGAGTGTGGGCACCAAGAACCAATGGATAGGCCAAAAGGGTGACGAGTACAGGCTGTGAAGGTTCGATTAAGCAGAAGAGCGAGTGTTAGGCCGACAAAATATGGCCATGACCATCACCAGCTAGGTTTCACATGGAAGACCTGGGTTGCCTCGGTCAAACCAATTTGACACTGTTATATTTAAATTAAATCCTTCAAAAAAAAAAGAAAAAAAAAACTGGCAACATATTAAGCTTAGTAATACTGCTTGAATTTCACTTCAAAGTAACTACTTTGTATAAAATCATGATTAATATGTTATAATCCTATACCCAGTGTCTAATGGGTTCGTATTAAAAATTGTCTACCACTCAAAACTAATGGGTTCGTATTAAAATTGTCTACCACTCAAAACTTCAGATAAATTATAAGCATACATATTAGGTATCGAAAACCCCTAGTTGACCACTTATTTTGACTTTCTACAGTCAAAAAGTCAAAATAAAATCCATAACACAAAGACAAACAATCAACAAACATATGATGATGTTACGAGTATCATTTGCGGTGCCTCCTCTTTGGTTCAACCCTCTGTCGTTTTTCGTCTTCCCATTCTCTGTCATACATTCTAAGATACGTGAGTTAAGGATACACCATAAATTACATATTTGCCATTTCACCAACTGCAATTCAAACAAAATATTAATTAATAAAAACATTATTATATTTAACATCCAAGGATACGGGTCAGAGTCGCGACGGGCCATCTTGGTGGGAACATCTTTCACATGAATACGGGGCGGTTCTTCCATATAACCACGCGGAACGGGTCCTTTACGGTCTCCTCGGTCTCTTGTGACATCATATGATGATGTCATGCTAATATGAAGCGGAGGGGTCGGAGCAGAAGCCACGGGTGAGTATTCACCTGGCTCGGCTAAATGTTGCTCTCTCTTCAGTTTTCGCCTTTTTGATGCATTCACATCTAACTCCTCCTTCATTGCATTAGCTTTCTCTCTCTCCACGTCTCTTTCTCTCTCATCCATCTAATTATATAAACAATCAAATTAATAAAAGAAACAGTTCTAAATAATAGTACAAGATCTAGAAGTAGGGGTTCAAACGACCCAAGCCGCTCGTGGGCCACTGGAAACCAGTTCGCTAAAAACTTAAATCGGGCCGCGCTTAAACAAGCTTGAGCCAGAGCCTAAAAATTAGCTTGTCTATTAAAAAAGCCCGAGCTTCACTTATCGAGCCCATTATTTTAATAAGAATGATTTAATAAATTTGTATAAGACAGAATTACAAATTTTGTCCTTTAAAAAAGCCAAATTACGGTTCGTGTCCTTTTTTTAGTTTCTTTGCAGGCGGTGTCCTTTAAACATTTTTTTCCTACACGTTATGTCTTTTACGCTAACTGGGTTAGAAAAACTCAGTTAAACACCCTCACGTGAGACGCATGTGAGGGCATATTGGTCTTTTCAAAACAAATTTATATTCTCATATTAATAATAATAACAATAAATTCACAAGCACACACACACACACACCACTCTCTTCACCCTTCTCTTCTTCACATACCAGACAACAACAACAATAATAATAATAATAATCACAACAATAATAATAATTAACAGATGACCAGAAGAACAATAATAATAATAATAATAATAATCGACCACCAATCGCCGGAGAAGATAACGCCGAAGAAGAACCCACAAACCCAGATCCAAGCGGGCTGTGGATCGTCGGAGAATTAGGTTCTGTTTTTTTTTGCTTGCTTAAAATTGGGGAAATCAGTGAATCGGAGGTTGAAGAAGAATCAGCAGGTAGCGAAGGTTCAATGGAACTTCTGATGTTCTTAGTTTAGAAGCAAATCGGAGGGGTGGTGCTTGATGTGACGGTTAGGGATGGTGGTGCTTGATTCGGCGTCAGATTTTGTCCGGTGAAGATGGATCTGGGTTTGTGGGTTCTCCGGCGAGTTGGATCTGGAAGATGGATCTGGGTTTGTGTCTTCTCCGGCGAGTTTGACCGGAATCTGGGTTTATGGGTTCTCCGGCGAGTTGGATCTGGGTTTGTGGGTTCTAAGCAGTTTGGTGTTGCAGGGTGGTCGGGATAAGCGGTGGTCGGATCTAATGGTGGTCACAGAGATGGTGACACTTGTTGGTGGGGATAAGCGGTGGTGATGTTGGGTGTTGCAGATTTGCAGCCTTGCAGGTGGTGGCGGTGGTGATGGTGGCCGGGAGAGTGGTGATGATGAATTTGAGATGAGATGGAGATGGGTTGGAGAGAGAGAGTTTATTTTATAAATATTAATTCTTAAATATATATTAAATATATTTTAACCACTTCGTTGGAAAGACCAAAATACCCTCACATGCGCCTCACGTGAGGGTATTTAACTGAGTTTTTCTAACCCAGTTAGCGTAAAGGACATAACGTGTAGGAAAAAAATGTTTAAAGGACACCGCCTGCAAAGAAACTAAAAAAAGGACACGAACCGTAATTTGGCTTTTTTTAAAGGACAAAATTTGTAATTCTGTCTTTGTATAATAATTGATTATTATGAATAAGATTATAATAAAAATAACTATATAATATATATTTTGTTATACATAAAAGTTATAGTTAATAAATATATGAAAATAATTACAAATATAGATAAATATATAGTAACCAAGCTGAGCTTAAGCTTTAGAAACAGAGCTTGAAACAATCTGAGCTTGCTGTAAGTTAAACGAGACAGGCTCAAGCCTAGTCGAGCTCGGGTCGTTTTCACCCCAATCTAGAAGTTGGAAAATAAATATACCTTGTTTGAAAATGCTTCTCGGTCTTCTCGTTTCCTGTCTCGGATTTCTTCTTCGCGTCTTCGCTTTGCATCTTCTTGAGCAAGAATCATGTTTTCCTCAGAACGCCTGCGTTCTCTGTCATCATGTCTGGGAGACAACCTCTGTGAATGTCTGGTTGTTCCAAATCTTCTATCAGAGTCCTCGTCTCTTCTGTTAGCATTTAACGATTGAGGGACAACATGTGGTGGCAGGGGCGGTGGCGGCGGTAAACTTTGACCACGAAACCGGTCATCCTTGTCAGCAAGGTTATCATTGTACCGCCCCTTGTTTCTGTCGTCTTTACTTCCTTTATCAGAATCCCGATCAACCGACCTCTCTCTGCTGTATCTCTCCATTGACCGGTCTCTTGACTTTTCCATCATATCATCTCCATGATATCTTTCTCGGTATTCGCGATCGTATCTTTCAACTTTCGGTTGCTTATCGTTATTTTTTATTGGCTCGTCCTCGAGCCTCTCTCGATCTGAAAACCGAGCATCGGGATCGATGTCCCTCGAATCGTGTTCCCCTTTTCGCCTCTTGATAAACCGGTCCTGGTCTTCAGCCGGGCTCGTTCTCTTTGTCGGTTTATCGTTGGTTTTTGAGGCGTAAGAGTTTTCTGGCCTTGGAGAATGAGTGGGCCGAGATGAGGCCCGTCTTTGACCATCCGTGGGTTCTGCTGACTCATCTTTTGCTGGTGATGATCTAGAGGATCCTTTTGCAGAAGATTCATGAACCGGCCCGGGCCCACCAGGTTTAGGTTTAGCTTCGGTTTTTACAAGATCTTGCTTTGGTTGCTTTGGTACGGATGCAGTAAGAACTGATCTTTTCACACCTTTTGCGGGATTCTCAGAATCGTCAATCTGCTTTTGGGTTTCAGATGATCTGGGAGGTCCAGATATTAAGGAAGCATCTGAACCGTTATTTAGTGAACTGCCTTTTCCTTTTTCATGTTTGGTTTCTGAAGGTTTTGTTCTTGATGTGTTGGCATCATGATGTTGAACTGAAGCGGTTTTTCCATTTGCAGCATCGCTTTGAGAAATGTTAGTGGTTGTTGGTGGATTGACATAAGCAGATTTTGAAGCTACTGATGACGGTGCAGGCTTCAAATCAAGATAGCCCATCCCAAATTCTTCTTCAGTGACCCATGAAGGCTGTATCATAATGAAAGTACATCAGTATTTATTACTATATGAATCTCAATAATATTTTTTAAATCAATCTTGATAGTTTGCTTCATGAATAAAAAAAAGTTGTACAAATCGTTTTGAAAATACTGTGTATATACAATATATATACACAATATACATACATACATACATACATACATACATACATATATATATGGTTTGGATCAAATACTAATGAAATTAACGTGCTAATCGTGAAAATTAAGTAGAGTATTTATACATACAAGTAGAGTAATTATGTAATTACATCATAGAGTAATTACATAATTACTCTACTTGATTCTCACAATTACCACATTAATTTCATTTGTACGTTAACTTTCCCCCATATATATATATATAGATATAGGGGGGGGATCTAGAGAGAACTCCTCTTAAAGAGAGAACTAGTAAAGAATTATTTTTAACTATTTTTAAAAATTATTTTGTGATTTTTTTTTCTTTCCTCCTAATAAGATGATATTGTTCCTAAAAAAATAAAAATAAAAAAAAAACAGTCGATGTAATGCGTATGTGCATTAATGTGTATTGTATATATAAAATAGTGTTTTATTGCATATAATACAACACAAAATACATTATCTAATACACACTATTGAATATATGCAAATACGACACTAATAAATGTATGCAAAACACATTATTGCATATATGTAATACAACACTAATGCACATATGCACTATATCGATTTTTTTTTATTTTTGTATATAATATAACACTATTGAAAATATACAATACAAACAACTATATATATGCTATTCAACACTATTTCAAATATCAAACTGCACACTATTGCACATATGCATTATAAAAAAAGTCGATGTATTGCTTATATGCATTACAACGTTAATATTTTTTTTATTTTTATTTTTGTGGTCAAGAATAACAACATATAAGAAGGATGAAAGAAAAAAAAATTTAAAAATATTTTTTTAAATAAATTAAAAATACTTCATTATTAGTTCTCTAGTTCTCTCTATAAAATGGAGTTCTCTCATGATCCTCTCCCTATATATATATATAGGGTTGTATAATAAGTTAGTTATTACAAGTTCCTTAAAGTTCTTATATAATTTTAGAGTTCTGTAATGAAACTCATCCTATATATATATATAGTGGAGTAGAAATATTACATTAATTATGATTATGACAAATATTATTACTATATATGAATCCTAATAATTGAAAGAAATAAATGTATGCGATAGAAATAGATTTCGGGTCACTTTTAACTTGTTTTCGCTTTCTATATATATTTTGACCATTTTGAGATATTTTGTTTTGACCATTTTAAGATAGAACACAATAGAATCGACCCATTTAAAAAAAAAGGGTATATTGCCACCCCTACACTTAACAAAGGCAAATAAACTCATTTAGCATCATCACCTTTCGAGCAGCCAATGCTGCAGCAACACCAGTAGCCAACACATTTAGATCTTCTCTTTCATCACTCTTAAGTTTAGCAACCTAAAACAGAGAATAGAAAATTAAAGTCCAGTATCAACCAATTTGAGTAGAAGAACCAGAGATGCAACAATATGACCAAATTTACCCTTTTCTCAAGGTTGATCCCGCTTTTTCTAGTAACAGGAAAAACATTTGAGACTTTTGTAAGCAAAATAAGAGCGTTTCGGATTTCCATGTATTCTGTAGATTCCAAGCACTGGATCAATAATCTTGTGATTCTTTGACTCCACTTCCAGTGCACCTGCAACAGTAAACGGATACATTAGAGATCATAAGCACCAGGAAAATTTGATCATTAAGTATATAAAATTTAACATCAATGAGCATACACAGAAAACAATATATAGCACACATCATCATCATCATCATCGTACTCAGTATATCCCACCAATAGCAATGCTATGGTAGGGTCTGAGGAGGGTAAGATGTAGACAGCCTTACCTCTATCCCATAGGGATATAGAGACTGCTTCCGGTGAGACCCCCGGCTCGATAGTAGTTTTGCATCAAGCCTTGGACATAAGGCACATAGCACTCAATCATCGGGACACCGGCTGATTGGTGCATGTGCCCTTGTCTTTCGGCTATCAACGCCACCACATGATGCCTGATTAACCTTCCGCCACTTTTAACGTTATTTTCATGAGATTAGTAAAATAATGTCAAAATTAGTGCAATTTTACTTTTGCCCACCTGAGGGTTCACGCATATATACATTATATGCGCGCACCGCAAGCAGGGCGTCACAATATATAGCACACGTGTTCACTAATCTAATAAAATCTCTTGATTGCCAGCTCACCTTGATGAATTGGCTATACGTGACACGCTGACTATTTGGGTATCTGTAATAGACAGCGAATCCAGGCATGTTACCGCATTCACGTTCATATATAGATTCATCACTCTGCACAAAAGGGTGAAATCATAGAGGCAGTTAAGTATTTATCTATAAATAGGTCAGTTTGGTTTTCTCTTATCTATAACAGGTCAAACAAGTTAAGCTAATGATCTAACTAAAAAACGAATATGGGCCGAACGGATTATATAGTTTAAAACCTTTCAAAAGTACCTTCCGCAAGGTCAGACACAAACCCCCCCACCCACCCACCCACCCACAGCTTTATGCACTCACCAATAATAAACAGTTTCGAGAGTCTGTATTGTGCTTTACACACTAGATGAAAATGTTTACAAGTCTGCCCAACCAGAAACCGTTTACATGTTACCCATAGGACCTACACACATATTTTGTAATTACCTTCCAATAATAAGCAGTCTTGAGGGTCTCAAAAAGAAATCTACCAAGGCGGCCCACCTCATACTCAGTGCAACAGCATATCATCGGTTGTAACGTTTTACATATAAGAACATCAATATGATTGACCGTGTTGAAAAACGGTGTGCCCAGTGAATGAAGAGTGTTAACAAACATTGCACAATAAACCGCATCAGGCATGCTGAATGTACATCTAGGAAATATACATCGTTGAAGAAACTCCATGTTAATCTTCAATGTATCAGGGCAGGAACTCAACCATGTATCTTTCTCACGGGCCAAACGTCTACGAACAGATGCCACATTTTCTTCATGTTTCTGCAGTTCACTAGTTAACTTATCTAAAGATTCTTGTATTTTTTCTTTATCTTTCTTTCGTTTAGTGATTGCTGAATTGGAATTATCAGAAAGTTCTTCCAAAGCTTTAAGAGCGGCATGCTGTTTGGCTATCTCAGACTCATAACGGTTTCTAGGTACATAAAGATCATATAATGTTAGCCCCCAAAAAGTGGCATATAAATCGGGAGAGAGACTGTTCCAAGCTTTTGATGGCAGCACTGTTCTAACTGTATCAAGAAGATCAGACCACCTGCCAGAAAAAAGTTATATTAACCCAAATAGCACAAAAAAAGACTTAGAAACAATATCAGAGTATTACATTATGGGTTTGTGAGGAAGACCAACATCGAGTATAAGTTCACCATCTTTCCCTGACGCTGAACTACTTGAACTCTCATCACAATCTAATGGCCAAAGAACGTCAGATGTGGTCTGACATCTGAAGAGCCTCATCACGGGTCGATATATTAAGAATGCAACCTAAAAAACGTATATATTTTAAAAAGGAGCTGTTAGGCATTGGCTAACTAAAACATTGATACAAATTATAACTCTGTGTGTGTATACGCATATATTGAAAGAGAGGGAGGGAGGGAGGGAGGGAGAGAATGGAACCTCTGGTTCAAGGTGATATAAGTGTATGAGATCATGAAGATCTGGAATCAATTGAGCATATGAGTTTACTGGTGTCATTGCACCACATAAAAACTCCACATATTGCAGAAGCGATCCGTGACATCTATCCAGCTGTTCACATACCATCTTTATGTGAGGAGAATCAGCCTCAATCACAACCCTGAGCAGAAATAGCAGATATGATTACTTATTGACCAAATAACACGTCCTTACTAAAAGCCAGAGATCAATTCAGGTCAAACGAGTAAAACTAGTACTCACACAGAACGATGCTGAGCTATAAGTAGCAAAAGTGGAATTGCCAACTTGGGCTCATCTTTAGGAAGCAATGAATCGCGGAGCCTGTTGGTGGATTTCATTAAAGCCTGCAGAAAAACTAGTTCTTAAAATTCCAAAAATAAACACATTATAGAAAAAAAATCAAAATTCAGGTGTTAACGTTCCAACATCATGTGACTAAGAAAATAATAAACCTTATTGTTGCGGGTTGCACCAAAAGAAGTAGCCTGATAACGTAGAGTCTCACTTCCTGCCATAGCATCCAACTGCTCTTCAGTCATGTTTTCTGTGTACTGAACATTAGCCATTTGCTGAATAAGTTCCTGCAAAAAGATAAACAACATTTGGTCAAATGTGTTAGGAAAGTGTAGTTTTAGATCTGGTTGTACCTGCAGGAGAACAAGCTCAATCCCACTCCCTTTTTTGAGCTGATTTACTAGATACTGGAATAGTCCCCTGAGTTCCATTGATGGATACTTCTTACACCTGCAACGAAGCATTTAGTAGTTTGTGAATCATGGCATAATCAGAGCATCTAAGACAAAAAACTAAAACCTAAATGTATGCTGTCACATATCACTATTGTCATATCCCAAAGACCAAAATTTCAAAACTCAAAACAATGTTGCAGTAATGGCTGGCACAACATACATAATACAGCCACACATGAAAGTTGAAGACACGGAAATAGGAAGAGAGAGAACTTCTGACACCAAAGTGTTATTATTAATGGTTAAAGTGTGAATGCAGTTGCTCTTAAAGAGCTACTATGATCACTTCCAATTTTCTGAAAAAGATATGATTTGACCATTTCATAAATTTCAACCCATTTTCTACCAATCTATCAGAAACTTGAACGCTCTGATACTCAAACTAGCAAACTCACAAATCGGTACCTTTGAAAAAACACAGCCCAGATGCAAACTATGTGTTAAGTTTATGTGTTAATGAAAAAAATTGTGTTGAGTTTATGTGTTCACGAAAAAAATGAGTATAGGCAACCAAAAAAAATAAATTATACATTTATAAATTTGCAATCAAAAAACTGATTTCACATTGTTACATGGTAATGTATTAAAAGCATAGTGATAATACTTTACAAGTTGATGCAAATATGGCAATCTACTTATGAAAAAAATAGACAACTTCACCACTTTCTTTTAGCAGCAATATAGAAGCCTCGTGACAGTAGAACCAGGAGGATCAATACCACCATGCATTCAATGTATGACATACAAGAATACACATAAACGCCAAGAATCTCACAATATTTCCATTTCAGTGTACGAAAGTGCATAATCGATTGTCAGTAGCTTTGGTAGATGAAGCTAAAAAAACTTTAGCATTCACACTCTGCATGTCTTTTTGGGAAAACAATTCATGCATTGCCATATGTTCGGCATGACTCACTCTGCAAGGCTTTCCACAAACCACACTCCAGAATGAACTAACTAAAAAAACCACCATGGTGAAACTCCATCTTAATAGTAAAAGTAGAGCACGTAAGGCCCGTCGTGGGGGGGTTTCGATTGAAATTTGTGTCAGCTCCAACCAATAAGAGAAAAATGAAGAATCAACTAACACCCACCAAGTCAAGCTCCAAAAACAGGTAAGGACCATAACTAGCGACCAGCTGTCTTCAGTTGCCACACATTGACCAATTAGCATACAAGTCAAACCCCAAGTGTTTCCATATAGAATATTATTCTAATGCAAGATTTGAAGCCCATCATACAAAATGAGTCAGAAAGGACAAGGAGTCCATGCCAACAAAAGGGCTTCACCTATCTTGCCACCAAAAGTCCCTTCTTCAAACAGATATACGGCCCGCCTATACTAGTATGTTGTCTTGACATAATTGCTTTCTAGTACTACCATGAGCTACAAATCTTGAACTTAGTGACCCCAACTACGGGAAAGAAATTACCAGACCCATAAAAAGAATCCCCGTTCATATCGAAAAAACTTCCATCTTTTTAACAAGAAAAAATCCAATCATTGATCTTGCTTCTACCCAACACCAACAAGAGAGTTCGTTCTTTTGAAATAGAGAAAAAGAACAAAGGACACCAGAAGGATTAGGGTTTTAGTCTCCCAACAGACATCATAATGGATAGGCTGCACCCAGATTTTTCACTTAAAGTTTCATCTTCCAGGAGCCTGCCCCAGAGGCACGCTAATTATGGGACTTCTTAAACCAAGAAAGCTCGAGAAAATCTGAATTGTTCATAGCTTTAACCATGCTGCTGACAATCCACGATCCAGTCGGTAAATATTGCCATGAACTCTAAACACAACGACACTATATATTGGTAAAAATGTCACACCAGTACTGAAGGACCAACAGTAAAAAAAATCACAACGATAAAAACCTAAGCAAAACAAACATATCAAAAGGCAGGTGTCACACTTGGTAATACTACCACAACTCCACAGGTACCTTTACACTCAAGACTTAGCTTATAATCTAAATAATAGGATACCCTACAAAAAAGTTCGAATATTCCACAGGAACGATACGAGATTATGAATGTTGGCCGGTAGCACATAAAGATCAAACTATCCAAGGGTAGATTTTATAATAAAAAGGGCAGCAAAAAAGGGAGAGAAGATTACATACAGATGACCCCAAAATGATGCCAGAGATTGAAGCCAGTCTGATAAGTTAAGACCGTCATCTTTTAGCTTTTCACGACCACCTTGTACAAGACGTTCAATCACAACATATTCCAATATATCATACTCAAGCTGCAGAGAAAACCAAAAAGATTACAACAGAGTGAAAAGATTCAAATAAATAAAACAAGCAAAAAGTCAAATACACACCTGTGTTAAATATTTGAATGCATCTACGACTGGAGCAATCATATCCCTGTACGCCTCTATCTGTAAATTTAAGTTATAAAGATAAAAGTTATAGAACACAGAGAAAAAGATTCTTCAAGAACAATGACAAGATGGGTATTGTGGACCATACCTGGTGGACAATGGTTCGAAGCACAGTCATGGGATTTGCATGAGCTAATTTTGCAACCATCCTTCCAAGCTGCTTTAAGTTTTCCTTTGCAAGTCGTTTCAAGATCCTTCTGGTGTCCAACTGCAAGAAAAATATACAATGAAAATAATTCCACAATAATCCAAAAAAAAAAACTGAGTCTAATATATAACCTTTGCTGTCTGCTTTGCAGATAGAACCATGGGGTTGCACTCGTCATCCTTTTCCCATTCTCCATATAAACGATACCTTGCCTATCACATGAGAGTCATTAACTCATTCATCCCATCAAATGCAGAGTTAAGAGTTCTTGATAATATGATAAAATCAATCACAAAGCGAACCTCGTATGGAAGTAGACTCAGCACAGCCCAAATCTCTTGTCCAACAGCTGGATTTGCTGGTATTAACTGTAGTGAAGGAAGTAGACATGCACCAAGTGCTTCCTCAAGGTTTAACCTAGCCTCCTTTAGATGGAGCCGGGGAGTTCGGTTTTCACTCAGATTAATATCATCCCCAGAAACGACACATTTGAGGGCAGAAAGGTAATAACCTCTCAGCACTCTGCATACCTAATCATAACAAATAAAATATATATAATATATATGTATATATATATTATCACGGTCACAAGGAAGAATATTAACATAGCTTGAAAATACAAATAATAAAATCGTTCACATATATTATTATTATTATTATTAGCTTTTATATAGCTGTTAAACTGTGATCTTATTATTAATATTATTATAATTAGTAGTAGTTTTTATATAACTGTTAAACTTTGATTTCTTTATTTTGCTTCATTCACATGTACTTAGAGCCGAGGGTCTCTCTGGAAGCCACCTCTCTATTCCTTTGGATAGAGGTACGGTGTGCCTACATCCCACCCTCCCCAGACCCTACTTATAGCTTTGCTGTCGGTGGGATTTTACTGGGCATGATTGATTGATTGATTGATTGATTGTTCACCTTCTGAAGTAGCAATGTATCACGGTGAAGATAGGGTCCAACAGAATTAAGCATCTCAAATAATTCTTTGGGGAGATCAATAAATGATCTTTTAGTTAAGTTAGTATCTGTTTCCATGTAATCAGAGCCTCCTTCTGTCGGTCGAAGTTGTGGCTGACGAACAAGTTCATAAGCAGGAGATATTGTTTTCTCAATGAGCCTGTAAATTGATATTATTAAATATTAAAACTTGTAAAAACAATACTGATAGAAACAATACATTGACCCATTTGATTTAGCCTCTTGACCCACCCATATCGAGCTGGGTATGTATCAAATACCATCTGGGGTTTAATTCAACTACTTTATATGTACCTAAACAAGCCTTCACAAATCCGAGTATGCTCAACCGGATTGACAGGGGAGAGACGGCGAAATAGTATATTTGCATGATACCTGTAAACCAAAAATACAATTTAAAACAATTTGGTTTACACTAACAGAATCAAATATTATACAAGATTAATACATTACAAAAGTGAACTTACCAATCATCCACAAAAAGAAAGCCTACAAGCAAGCCCAAAGTTTGACTGTTTTCAAGCTCTGAAGAACGCTCTGTAACTGCTTCAAATTCCATGTCTAAAGCAGCAAAAAGATCTACTGTCACGTCTCCTTGTTTTTCATCATCCATAAGATCCTTTCCAATAGCAGCCAGGTTTATTTTGCCAATCTTATTAGCCTGCATATAAGAACAGAATATTAAAAAAGTAAAGTATTATAATTATAAAGATGTAAACATTAGTGTATGTGAATGCTCCAACATTTGGCAGCAAAAAATTAGAGAAATGGGACAAATTGTACAACTCCCTTTACCAAATCAAGTCGTTTTGCAGAAAAAACATTATAATGATCAAAGGCTTCATCGTCATTGGGAAGTAGATGTGCATATCTGAATCACAAAAAAGAAAAATATTGCAGCAATTTAGTCAATAAGCTCAAGTGGTCCAAGTAACTCAAATAAAATATTCTAAAAATATGAGAACAAAAGTTATCAAAAGCAATACACAAATTGGATGAATGTGTTCATAATACTCACATGCTATCAAGATCTAAAAATTCTTTCTTAACCAGTAGCGCAGTAAGCTGATAAAGTCCAAAAGGTACGGTATTATTTACTTCCATACGCTGATAATATTGAAACTTGAAACCAAGAATTTGTGAAGCGTTAGACTGCAAGAAACATCCAAGAGAGATTAGTAAATTCTTTTTTATTTATTTTGACAAAAAACACTTTGAATATTAACTCTGGCATTCATATTTAACAAAACAGAAAGAAACACACCTTGGGGAAGATAGGAATCAGGTTCAAGAAGACACTGTTATCAGGCTGAAGTTCAAAACACTCTAATACCTGTAATACTCAATACAAATCAATGAATACTCATGCCTTAATTGTATTTTTATATAAAACTATAAGCATACAGCATACTTATCAAAAACAGAAAGAAGGGAGACTTACAATGTCAAAAACACGATTTGGATCCAAATTGAAGTGTCCAATTAATGACTGCAAAAAATAACAGGTGTGGGACAAGTAGGAAAGGAAAATGTATTTCAGTAATAAAATTCATGTTCAAACCTTAATTATGCCAACTGTTGCTGCTGATGCATTTGGAGAGCAAACTTCTGAGCCTTGACAGAGAAGGGTAACCTAAAAAAATAAGCAAAACAGTGACTTGCAATGTTTAAACTTTTCAATAAAGCATACAGAGTTATATGGTTTTCAACCATTTTGCTTCTTTCTACATAACTGTAAACTAGGCCAAGTTATAACATAACTTAACAATTAAACAGCACACTTTTTGACTGATAAAAGTCACAAGACAAGAAAACCTAAAATGTAACAGTCAAAGTAGATAGTTGAAGAACTTTTTGCTTAATGTTATGTGTAAGAGAGATAAATAACGGATTCTGAATACTCATCTTTAACATCCAAAAAGTTAAGCGGACTTTCAGCCCCAACATGTACAATCCTCAACTTTCACTGATCACAGATTGAAAATGCAGATTTCAACAGAGAAAAAACATGCCCTTTTGGATGCTTAACAACTATGCAGTCAATCTCGGTGGTATCTCGGTTATCGGTCCTCATGTGAAATATCGGTCAAAATATTGGTCAGAATATAGGTACCGATAATATCGGCGATATTTCACCAATATATCACTAATATTCCCGATATCAGTGTTTTAAGTCTTAATTTTCAACTTTTGGCATTTAATGTTGGTGTTTTGAGTCTTAATTAGTTCCTACTTGCTACAATTGTTAGTATTTTGCAAGTTGCAAAAGGATAATTTGTTAATAGAAGGATAATATATTGAATTATTAGTGTTAAAGTGCTATATATATAAACTCTGCATGATTATAAAATTACCGATATCCCACCAATATCTCACCACGATAACTGATATCTCAAATATCGGTCCTCTACCGATATCCGATATTTTCCGCATTAACTGCTTAGCTTAACAATCATTTAATAAAAACAATAATAACGTTTTAGAACAAGAGATAAAAAGCAATCAAAAATTTTAAACAGGAGGTAGAATGATACCAGCTTGGCATAGCCTTCACTCTCTTCCCGAAGAAGGTTGAACTTGGTTTGTTGATAAAGAAGACGAGTGTTAACCCTAACCTGTAAACAAAAGCACATAAACATTCCAAGATCAGATGTAATTTAATCCAATACAAATCAGCATTAATAAGTTTTTCGAACCCAGCTATTGGCAGGAGTTATTTATAGAAAGTTCAAGTACAGAAGTAGCAGCTACAACTGATTATAAAATATGTAAGACGCAATAACAAAAAACTCCAGATACGTGTACAGGTTCAAGCCTACCTCTTTTGACTTCAAATCAGCAGCTTTTATCTTAATCATCTCTGAATCCCATAGAAATTCTTCCTGAATCAGGTGGTTTAACCTTAGTCTCCAACAATATTTACTAATTTAAGTATCAATGTACTTTATAGCAATTTCTATCAACATAAGAATTAAATTACCTCACAACGTTCATGGAAGAGTCTCAAAGGAACCACAGAATGTTCCACCATCCACTTTGCCTAAGTAAACAAAAAAAACATAAGTAATGGCATTGCACTGGAAGAGATTACTCAAGCAACAATGCTATGGACACTACAAAAAAATGAAAATGAACAGGAGCTGATAAAAACTCATAAATCATGTGATGGTGAGAATTAACAGTGTCTAGTAATCTACTACCATGAAGTCATGATTACTTTCTAAATTCATTTAACGTATACTGATTACTATATGTTGAAAAAATCTACGTATATTGATTACTATATGTTGAAAAAATCTAGTCTGTTTACATATGAAACGAGTTGGTACAAAAGGAAGCTTGCTGTGAAAGGCTGCGTTTGAGACCGATTTGGGTTAAGAGTGTTTTAACTCTTTAACTTAGTTTTATACTCTAATTATTCAGTTAGTGGATAATTATTTTTTATTTGGTTTATGTATCTAAGTGGGTCAAGATGCTTACGGTCTACTTTGGTTTATCTATTGCGTAAGGATTAAAATCATAATCGATTTGGGTCATGTGGGTCTTTTTAAATGTCTCATGTCCATGTAATGTTTACAAGTCTCTTTTTCGGTTTGGTTTACATAATAACAAAAGAAATCACATCTGCGTTTTCTTTTTCTTTTTGTTTGATTTTGGGCCATTACAATGCTCATGTTCAACAAAAAGCATGCATTAGTCTGTTGGAAGTAATTAGAAGAGCGGAAGTGTTCATTGACAATTTTAAAGTCATAATTAAGCTTTGCCAAAAAAAAACTTATTTAAATATGCCTATAAAGGAAAATAGTAGAAGTTGACAAAAGTAACTTGTTTATCTAAATCCTAGTTACAAAATAAAAAAGTGAATTCTCTTCTCGAAAAATACTCGTCTAAAATATTGTTCCTAGAAAACAGGGCAAGTATTCACCAACTAAACAGTCCCTCAGATTCTTGAATTTTTCTTCCCAACTTACCTATTATTCAACCAATGCAATACTATCTCAAAACACTTCAATCACTTTGTTCTAGTGCTAAGATCATCAAAGCATGCATGCCTTTAACATATATATATATATATATATATATATATATATGTATATATATATATGTATCTAACAATACCGAGCGCATATATTTATAATGTCTATGTTTGAACAGTTGAACATAGACTTATACATAAAAATATGTCTTAACAATACTGAGCACATACATCTGTGCATCGCTATGACTTTAACATGCTTAGCTTATGTCCATAATGTGAAAGATAACCATGCATATTAACGCGACAACAAAATATATGAAGTTAGATGAATACTGACCAATTTAATGAGACGTGCACGATATTCTCCAGGCATTGTAAGCTGCAAAAAAGGTCCAATGGTAACACGAAGTATTCACAATTAAGCAACGAGCAATGGCTTGTAAGAAAACATATAATAATAATAATAATAATAATAATAATAATAATAAAGAGAAGACCTAAAAGCAGTTATTGAATGTAAATAAAAAGAGAGAGAGTGAAAATACTGACATCGTGAGCCATTTGAGAAACAATATCAGCTAAATATGAAGACACATCTTCTTCTCTATTATCATTATCAAGCAACAACTCCAATGCTGATTTACACTTCTGAATCGGAAGCTCTCCTCTAACCTAATAATAATAATAAACATACATAAGTAAGTAAGTAACTAGTACTACAATAATAATAATAATAATACTTACTATGTTCCAGCAAAGTTCGTAGAGATATCGGAGAAGCGACGCCGGAGACGGTGGTTTAAAGGTGCTTCCGTCGTCAGTGATGTATTTACACGCCAACGCCATCATCATTCAATTGCAAACCCTAGGTTTTCTCTCTTCAAATTGCTATTGGTATTGGTATGTATGTATTATTATTATTATTATTATTATTATTAATATTTATGGAGGCCTAGGGCTATATAGAAGAAGAAAGAATTTGGGGTTTTCAACTTGGCTTGCTATTTCCCCTCTCTCTTTTTGGTCGGTCTTGTACATAATAATAATAATAATAATAATAATAATAATAATAATAATAATAATAATTTAGCTCGTGAATTGTTCGGCAAGAAGTTAGGGAATGGTATGTGTGTTTATTTAATAAACGAACATACGTGAACAAAAAGTTTGTGTTCATTTAATTAAACGAACGAACATGAATACATGCTTTGTTCGTTCATTTATGTTTATGAAAGTTCGTTTATTTATGTTTGTTTCTGTCTGTTTATTTATGCTTGTTTATGTATTAATAAAAAATAATTATATATTATTATTTGGATGAGTCATGTACTTAAAGTTTTATATGTGTTAATTTGTGTTCATTTAAGTGTTTTCATTTATGTTCATTTATGTTTGTTTGTGTTCATATATGTGCATTTATCTTTGTTCAGTTTTATTCGTTTAAATTTTAAACAAACGAACATAAACACATGTTTAGTTCGTTCATTTATGTTTATGAACGTTCGTTTATTTATGTTTGTTTCTGTATGTTTATTTATGCTTGTTTATGTATTAATAAAAAATAATTAAATATTATTTGGATGAGTCATGTACTTAAAGTTTTATATTTGTTAATTTTTGTTCATTCAAGTGTTTTCATTTATATTCATTTATGTTTGTTTGTGTTCATATATGTGCATTTATCTTTGTTCAGTTTTATTCGTTTAAATTTTAAACAAACGAACATAAATGTTCATTTTTTAAATAAACGAACATGAGCATAAGTATTTGTTCGTTTAAGTGTTCGTGTTTGTTCAAAGTTAAATGAACGAACACGAACATGCCCTTGTTCGTGTTCGTTCAATTCGTTTACATGTTTTCATTATTCATATCGATAAAGGACTCATTCCATAACTTTGCTAATTCAAAAGTAAAAAGGTTGTAATTTTCTTTAAAATTTATCAAATACATCCAAAAGTCTTTATAAAAGCATCTATATATGAAAATTACTTATACTAGCTTTAGAGCTAGTGTAACACACGAGATGATCTAAATAATTAAGTTATAAATAAAGTAATACATAATGTATATAGAAAAATGCATTACATCTATACTTGTATCATTATACATAAATTGATTTTATTTATATCACAAAATGATTTTTTTCCAGAAAAAAAATGAACTTAACAAAAAAATAATGCACGTGGAAAACTTATCCAAGAACACTTCATCTATTGAAAATTGTATCATATATGTATAATTAAAAGAAATTTAGTTATGAACCAATTTCGAAGAATACTTCTCATATAATAATAGTTTTGAGCTACACCATAAAAAAGATTTTGATAAGTTTGAGAGGCTTCTCGACTTTGCCAATTAAGAGCATTCCCAACAGGTCCTCCAAATAATATGTGAGTATGTTTTCTATATTTTATAGAGGAGTTATGAATGGTTGTGAGTGGAGGATATAGAGAAACTTTGGATGATAAGTAAATTTGAAGAAGCACCGTTCACTCTTTATAATTTTTTTAATGTTTTTTGAAAGTGATTATGAGTGAAGTAGAGAGAAAAGATAATGATAAAAGTATAAAGTATTATTATTTAATTGAAAGGAGAAAGAAAATGTAGGGTTTTTAGTGTAATTATAGAGATAAATATGAAGATGTTGTCGGGAATGCTCTGACAAAAGAAATAATATGTTAACCCGTTCAGTTTTGTGAATGTTTTGTTTCACTTAAGCATAATTTTGTACGACATGTTTCACATACAACATTCTGATAACTATTCAAGGAAAAGTTAATGTTGACACAAATGTGTCTAATTTGATAAAAGTTAGAAACATTGATAAGCCTGCAGGTTGCATGTCGGAAGTGTTTTTTTTTTCTTAAGTTTTAATAGTCATGGGAAAAATACTCAATGTGCAAAATCCCGAATCTTTTGACTATTTCCGAAAATGTCATTAAAAATAAATTCGAAACCCAATCACATTTAAAATTCTAACTTTCATTTGTTTTACATTTTCAAGTCAAAACTTTGAACCCGTAACAAGTTTTACGATAAATCTATTTGCATTCTCAAGTTTTAAAAATATTCAAATTACACATTTTTCGCCCGTAACAAATTTGAGCCGAATGTAGTTACTTTGTACCAAACAATATATTTACAAACTTTTAACCCGTAACAATCAAATTTAAGTTCCATAAAAAACTCGAAACAATCCTTGATAAAATAAACCAAAGAAACTAAATATGATAAACTTCATTATATTTGAAAGTGATTACTATCCTTACAATTTAACACACATATGTACATGTTACTAAATTAACCGAAAAAATAAATAGATAGATTTACATCATATATTTATAATTTATATTTTTATGATAATGTACAAAAGAACCAATAGATAAATGGAATTATTTTAAAAAATGGATCAACTTTTAAGCATATATTTATAATTTAATGATTAAAAAAATTACTTCGTAAATTAAAAGCATATTAGAGTTTTATTTACGATCTACAAAAATATACATAGTATAATATGCTAATAATAACATTTAAAATTATATTCTTTTCAATATTTAGCAAACACCGTGTGTTGTTGATTTTTGTATTTCACAAAGTATGTTGTGAAATATATTATAAAAATGTATAGTAATATAATATGTAAATATTCATTTTTATAAAAGTGTATAGATACATAGTATAATATGTTGATAATAACATTTAAAATTATGTTCTTTTCAATATTTAACAAACACGGTTTGTTGTTGATTTTTGGATTTCACAAAGTATGTTGTAAAATATATTCTAACAATGTATAGTAGTATAATATGTAAATATTTATTTTTATAAAAGTGTATAGATATAAGATAGAGTTAAAGAAAAGTGAATAATTTGATCATATTATATATATAATATAAATGGAGTGTAAATGGAAAGTGAATAATTATTAATCTATGACATATATTAGTTTTGGAGGAAAAATTGTGAGGATTAACCAAAAACCGATATGTGCCTACAGTTATTTTACTTTATTAGTATAGGTAGATTACGACAAAACATGGTTTTCATATTTTTATAGAGTAAAGTTTTGAAATTTCAATAAACAGGTAACATTTTCATGAAAAATCATTAAAACATAATAGAAATTCACTTTCAATACCAAGAAAATTCTAAAATTTATAAAATTTCAATTTAAGTTTATTAACAACACTATAATAAACAATTTGAAAATAAGTTTTTATTATTGACACAATTACTTAAAGGTCTTCCCTATTCAAACACCTATTTTGTTGTATACGAGTTGTATAACTCACACTACTCGTATAGATGGTAGTTTTTTGTCAATATTTGTTGACTAGTTAATACGAGAAGGCCTATGCGAGTGGAGGCCTATACGAGTTATATGAGCTATATGAGACAATTTGAAATTTTTTATACGAGTGGAAGCCATACGATGTGTATGGCCAATACGAGATGACAACCTTTTGTCCTTTAACCATGTTTTCCAACACTGACTATAGGAGTTGTATGGGCTATACGAAATAAATTTTAAAATTTTTTTCTACCGACATTAGTAGCATTTATTTGTAATAGATAAAATTGTTTTTTTTTTCAAACGCAAATACGAGCACTATTGGCTATACGACTTAAATTATTAAACAGTATAAATTCTCACTATAAAAAACATTTATGTTGCAACCCTTTTAAAAAATAATTATCAGATATTTCTTATGACTAAGTGAGAAAACAATTATTTCTCGTCTCATTGGACATCTGGAATACACTACAACATTCTAAGTTCGTTTATAGCTTACTTTTACACAACTGAATATTAATTATTTATTTTTAATTAGTTTTTATAAAAATACTAGTTATAAAAAACATAAACTTTTAGATTTTGAGTTTGTTCTCATTTTTTTAAATTTACGATACGCTAGAAAACACAAACATTAATATAAATAAACATAATTAAAGATAAACATTACATCATTAAATTTATAACATAATTAAAGATGAACTTTTAACGTATTCTAATTAAACAACCTTCTAACAACGGGAGCGTCTCGAGGCACTGGCCTTCTATAAGTCGTCATTCGATTTGTTCCGGTAGCCGTTGTTAATTCTTCTCGCACCATGTACAAGCTAATTTCATGGACCCCTTGAACACCAATGTATGATGTTACACGTGCAATGTCTTCTACAGTACTAATTGGAAGTAAACCTATATTCGGATCACCAGTCGGTGTTTTAAAGTAGAACCACATATTGTTGGTGTTTTGATACCCAAAGTTTAGCATTACTAAATTCATATCAAAGACTTTGAAGTTTTGAATATGTAGGAAGTCCACATAATTTATGGCACCGGCGGCGTATATCCTTCTAGTCAAAGTTGTAAAATGACCATAGTGGTGGATCTTCAAAGTAAAGTACCATGGTCTATCAGCGTACAAGTCATTTTTCATACTAACTGCGTGATCATATTCTTCATCACCTTGTCTTACGCATCTTATACACCACGATTTTGGATAAATATCTTCTGAGTAGTTAAATCTATCATTAGGTGACACCATAGGGTATAACTAGGAAAGAAAATAAGTTAAGAAGGTGTAACATCTCGAAATTTCTAGAAAAATGATAGTAAAATATTATTTATTTATGATGGAAAAGTTTGCTTGAGTTAGTAGAGATGTAATAAAATAATAAAGATGGTTTAAGTAGGCTAATTAGATGGAGTTAAGTATGGACCAAAAAGGAAAGATGGGACTTAGGTCCATGGGCTTAAGAGAGTATAAATACCCCTTAAACCCTAATCCTTTCCATTATTATCCATCTCTACACCATAGCCTACATCTTGAAAAACACACACGAACACCATCCAAAAACCCGAGCTAAGATCCGAAGGTGGAAACCCGAACCCGTTGGTGCTAGATCGACAAATCAAAACAACATCAAGGCTAGACCGTGTTCGTAAACCTACTCGTTTAAGATACGTTTATATCGAGAACTTGTTCGTTTAAGTTCGGATTTAGTCTAGAAATCATAGATCTGTTTTAGTATGGTAAAAACGAATCCAACGAAGCTAAACTTACTGAAACTGATTAACATTTGATAGGTTAATTGTGTATAAGGGAAGCCGTATATATGTATTAACAATCGCACCCTTTAAAACCGATATTTTGATGAATAAAGGGTTGGGGTTTGTAGGCGCTGTATAGACGAGCTCATAGACACCTAAATCGTGTTGTTTCGTTAAGAAACGAAGGTTTATTGCAGATCTGGTACGAGTTGACTATTCTATGTTCATATCGATTTTGACTATGACCTCAGGGTCAAAGTCTGGATAAGACTAATGTGATTCGTTAAGGTAAAGTAACGAATTAATTAGCCAATTTGTTCTGGCAAGATAGCGAATCAGTTCACCAATTCGTTATGGCAAGATAACGAATTAGTTCACCCATTCGTTATGTGACATTTGTCAATTTCGGGTCCGAATAGTATTCGTTTTGTAAACTTTTATTATGTAAACCGACCTGTTTTGTAAACCGACACTTTGGAAATAATCAAAATGATGAATTTTATGTTACGATATTGTTTTACACTTGTTGGGTCTTGAAAACATTCAATTTGGTCTTTAAAACGCTTAAAAATCACTTAAAACGAACTACGGGACCAAAACTGGCATTTTTTAAAAATCAGGAAATAACCCTTCGCGGGGAGCGACGGGGTGGTCGCGGGGCGCGAAGGCAGGTCTACAGCTGCACGTTTTTTTTTGTTATTTTTATGCATACATGTGACCAAAACACCCCATTTTCATGCAAGACCATTTATGCTTGACCATTTCAACTTACCCTATATATACACCACCCTTTCCATCCATTAATCTCTGCTACAACTCCAAATTCTCTCTCAAATTCAAATATTTAAAGGTCATTTTCTTTGTGTTCTTGAATGTTTGACCTCTAAAAGTCAAACTGAGTTTTCTTTTTAATTCTAACTTGTTCATCTAACATTACTAACTCTTGAATATGGTGGTACAACATATATATATATATATATATATATATATAATACACACCCCTTGTTTCCTTTATTTGTTACCTTACCTACTCTGGTTGTTTAAGTTTCGAATGTCATAAGGCAAGGCTTCATGGGGACTTCGTGTTCTTGATATATACATACACACACATAACTTATTATACATATCGTTTATGCCTAACTTCTGCTCATTTTAGTTTGTTAGTCACACTTACAAGTCTTGGGTATGTGGAATCCGTCTATGAACTCATTGTGAGAGATGGAAACCGAACCAAACCGAACTTTTGTTAAAAAGACTTGTTGTTGACATTTTTAGCTGTAGAACTTAAAACATTTTCATTTGTACATTTTTATACAAGATCTATGATATATGGGTATGTAGAATCCATCTATGAACTTGTGAGATGGAAACTGAATCGATCCGATTTTACTCGCTTAAGACACACAAGTGTGTTTTTAGCTATCAAGATTTGTATATTTCTTTAAAAATAGTTTACAAACTGATTTTAATCATTTTCTTAAGTACTTGGAAATGTTGGATCCAACTTGGTCTCAAAACATAGTTGGACCGACAAAACCGAACACTCGCTTAACGTACGTTGTTAGTTCTAAAACAATAGATCTTCATACTTGGTTAAGTGTTATTATGTTTTAATGAGTTATCTCATAATAATTAATATTTTGGAAAGTTGACTTTGGGTTTGACCATTTGTCAAGACCCGAACCGACAACCCGAACACTCGTTAAAAAACCCGTTTTAGTATCTTTGTCCCTAAGGAATTTGCATTTTAGCATTTTTCCCACCTTATTACTTAACATTGGTTAAGTAAATATTAAGGTTAGATACTTTAACCCGGTTTTGAGCAAACTTACATTTTTAAAGGATTGTTATTATAAATTCTTAAATAGTTACATTTTAAACCTTGAACTTTAATTGTTTACTTTTTGCAACAATTATTTTATTTAAAGATCTTCAAGACAACCATTCTAAATCCAAGATTTTATTGTCATTTAGGCCTTGCTCGTTAAACTTCATCCATCCGGCTATTCATCTTTTACCGACCAAGTTTTGTACTTGAACGTGAGTAACTTCATACCCCGTTTTCTATCTTTTGTTTTGGGGTGACATTTTATACTTATTCAAATCAAATGCTTTATACTTGAGTCTTAAACCACAAACGTTGTTGTATACTTTACTTGAATAATTGCTCGATTTGGTGTTCTATGCTTATATGCCTATGTGTTTATCGCTTTCGGTTGGTGGAATCTTTAAATCCTAGACTACTTGGCATCCCCTTGTAGCAAGGTGTTGTTAACGTAATGCAATTAATGACATTCTATTAAATCCTAGACTACTTGGCAATCCCTTGTAGCTAGGTGGCGCTAACGTAATTCTATTAGCGATTATCAATTTATCCAAGTTGTTGCTTTTATTTATGGTTTTGTATACTAGATTTGTGGCTTTTCATACTATATATCTAGTGTTTAAACTTATGAATTGCTCACCAACCTTTGTGTTGATAAACTTTAATTTATGAAATGTTACAGGTTTGCATCTAGGTTGATTTTGGAGTTCGGTAAAGAAAACTTCACAAATACCGTTAGGATATTAGCAAAAATGAACAATATTTGATTTGCTATATTTTGTTATATTTTGTTGTATTTGACTTATGAATATTTGATTATGTGACATTTTCGATGTTGTGAAATGAAATGAGTTTGTTAAATATTGTCGCTTTAAATAGTGTCATGCGCTTATGAGCAATCGTTGCACCCCGGCATGTTCCGCTGCCTTTGGTCGGGGTGTGACACGTTAGGTCCAGATAACGAATCAGCTCACCCAATTCGTTATGTTTAGATAACGAATCAAGTCATGTTCAGATAACGAATCGGAATAACAAACCAGAGTAACGAATCAGTTAACGAACTGGATCATGAAAGATAACGAATTAAGCTAACGAAT
Source organism: Bidens hawaiensis (assembly GCF_021521415.1). Classification (NCBI taxonomy): domain Eukaryota; kingdom Viridiplantae; phylum Streptophyta; class Magnoliopsida; order Asterales; family Asteraceae; genus Bidens; species Bidens hawaiensis. The sequence goes on along the minus strand of NW_027495589.1, from coordinate 151,023 downwards.
CAGGACAACGAAGCAGATAACGAATTAGACTGTGATCTGTTAACGAATTAGACTTAATTCGTTACAGCAATTGAGATGACGAATTAGATAATAATTTAAAAGTCTAACGAATTAGCTCGACCCTAGCCAGGGGCTCTGCCCCTTGGACCCTGCTAGGGGCTGCCGCCCCTAGAACCCCGCTGCCAGGGGCGCTGCCCCCGGACCCCCGTTTGTTGAGGGTTATAAGTAGACTAGAAACACGATATGAGTAGTGATAGTTAATTGACACGTGTAATTGTTATAAAGTTAGTCATGCACAGCTCAAGAAGGGAATAATCATCAACGGTGAACGTAACCGAGCTCAGGTGAGTTTCTAGCCCCATTTCCTTGTTATGTTTTCAGGGCTGTGTGCATACTCGATGTGAAGTGTGAATACACTTACCTTAAGTGGTAAGCGTATGCTATAATGATTGATGTGATAGTAAGTATTATGTTATGAATGAATGTTGGTCGGTGCGTGAACGATCTTCGGATATTGCACGCCCCGCCAATGGGAATGATCCCTAAGTGGTTATTAGTTTGTGTAAATGTTATTATGTAACTTGGTTATTATGTAAATGATGTAACGATAGAAAGTGTGTTGTAGACAAGCAGAGGCAGAGTGTGATAGAAGTGGCAAGGGTCTAGTAAGGGTGTTAGTGGCATGACGATAGTACGTGGTAGGGTAAGCATATACGCGCCTTCGTTATTAAAGTGGCATGACATGAGTGCGTGGCAGGGTAAGCCTATTGTAGGTTCCCTGGACGGATCACACGAGATATCCCGATATACACAGGTGCGGAATCCCTGTGTAGATCGTTACGGACGTAGAATATTAGCTTACGAACACACGTACACACAATACGAACAACCACACGTTATATTGATAACTCAAACCGAGATGCTTACAGACTCACGTCAATAGACTCACACGTAACTGAACTCGATCAACCAAAAACCTAACTGACCAACTCTGAAACAGTAACCCGTAGGTTTACTTAAATACACGACAACTTCGCCACAGGCGAAGTTGTCAATAACTTCGCTCGTTGAACAAGTTCGCCTAGGCGAACTTGTCAACAACTTCGCTTGGTTAACAAGTTCGCCTAAGCGAACTTGTCAACAACTTCGCTGTTACACAAACAATTACATAAACAATATTACAGACTCGATTACAGACTTTATACATATGAACTACTGACATCTATGCACCAACAGACTCCCCCTTGGCAGTAGCTTCATATCTTGATCTTTCAGCTCTTGTCTTGTAATCCTGTATCTTCATGCGTGCACTCCTTCTCTAAAACACACCGTGACTACTTGCTGATATTTCATTGCTTCATCCTTCCAAGCAGGAATATAGAATATCTTCTTTTCGTTCAACGCTTGCAAATCAGCTTTCGATAAGTTAACAAGATGCATCGGGTCATACACCCTCAGCACTTCTTGTTCATCTTCGTCTTCCATCACGGCTTCAGCAGTCTGGCAATCAACGTACCACCATTTTAGATTCTTCAACACATCTTGAGGCATATTCTTCATTGGAACCTCCTTGATGCATCGGATCGGCTTGTACTTCATCACCATCCATGGCTTGCCATCTGCTCTCAATCCCCTCTCTGTATCCTCCACGAGCTTTCCCTTCTGTGGCGTTAATAGTTCAAACTTCTTTTCTTTTACGCCTTCTTTCCACACAATCTTCTCAATCATTCTTGCCATATTGTTGTCACTTCTGTTTATCAGGCCCAATCTGCCCAAATCTTTTACCTCGCATTCCGGCAACGTGTTGAAAGATCTCAACATTCTCTTGAAGTATTTAATGCCATCATAACGTTTTACCACAAATAACTTGATCTGTTCATCATAAATCCAACAGATGATTCCCTTCTTCGCCTCAGCATAGCCTTTAATATTATAGCTTTTCTTGAACATGGCTGGAACAGCAGGCTTCTTGGTCTTGATAAACCAATGAGCACAGCCTTCCTTCCACCTAGGCTGCTCCTCCCACTCAGTAGTCTCATCCATCTCAGCCCTCACATCGGCTTTCTCAACCTCAGGGAGCTCGTGCTCGACATTTTCATCAACAATCTCTCCTTCCTCTATCACATTTTCAACCATAATTTCTGCACCAATCTTTTCAATCTCACTGATTGGCAGAACATCTTCATCAAATAATACATCGTCGCTGAACATGTCATCATCAAGTTCCTTCAGCGCATCGATAACATCATCTTCCACCAACACTACATCATCACCAGAACCACCAGCCACGTTAGTAGACTCCCCCTCAGCTGTGGAAGCCCCAAGAGCTTGTGAGGTTCTTGGCAGCTCACCACCTGCACCTTCCGGTGCATTGGGATCATCGTCTCGGTCTTCTCTACGCTTGGTCCTCAACTCATCTCCTCTACAGCTCATCTCCCCCTGAGATGCCAAGTACTCCTTCAAGGCATCTATTATTTTCCCGTGCTCAGCCAGGAGGGATGCCTGCAATTGATTTGCTTCCACTAGGCTTTGAATAGTCTTTGACTGCTCAGCTACAATCCGCTCTAGTGAAGCTATCCGTTCCGAGTCAGAACTGGGCGTGTCCGCAGGTGGTACCGTACCCGATACTCCTGCAGTAGTGGTGACCGTAGACTCAACAAATCGTGCTACTACCACCGGTGGAGTACGCGTTTGAGGTGGTAGAGACACAATTTCTGGAGCCGACGTCTGAACGGCCGTGATCTGTGGAAGGTCAGCCGATGATGTAGCCACTACGGGAACAACCGTAGCGCTTGTACTCAATACCTGCACAGAGGTAGGAACAAGGGACATACCAGACAAGGCAGGTGGAGCAAAACGTGCAAACCTTGAAGTCTCTCCTGCTCCTAATCCCATACCTGTCGTTTCCCTTCTTGAGCGCTTTCGCACCAGCTGCACAGCCTCCTCTTCATCAACTTCCTCATCTTCGTCATCAACAATTCTCTTCTGCTTACCCACCGTTCTCTCATGTCTCACCATCATCTGTCTGGCCTCTTCCATCACATCATCAAAATCAGCTTGTGGACCCGAGACTTGAATATTCTCATGTGAATCAAATCGGTCCATATCAAACAACCCTTGCCCGCCGAACATGGCGTCAAGATCAATCTCAGAAGCTGGCACAGCAGCAGATACAGCAGTAGATACAGCAGTAGATACAGCAGGCGCAGCTGATACAGCCTGGGGTGCTGCCGCCTGTTGTTGTCTTGGGTCCCTAAACTCGTCCCCTGCCGCAGGCACATACTCCGGGTTAATAAGATACCCAAAAAGCGGAGTATGCCTGGGACGCAGCTCAGGCTTGCTTCGTGCGCTGGAAGTGCGACACTGAGCAAAGATACGTTTCGTCACACATTCCACGTATCGAATAGGGCGTCTTTGAGGTAGCGACGGAGCCACATGATTTAAAATCATCTGTAGGAATCGTGGATACATTGTAAACCGCTCACGCGCCACAGCCCTCCTCTGACGATCGATCTCGTAAAAGATCATCTGACTAAAAGAATATCTTCTATTGTAAGTCAGGGCAGTCATAGCGGACTGCATTGTCGCACCCATTCCATCAGTGCCCGCCTTCCGTCCCGACATACAGACTATCATGACATGCATTAGGAAGCGCCACTGATCTAATAAGAATCCTTTCCTTCGCTGTGTATCCCCTAAGAGACCTGAATACCCCATCCTTAGGAACGCGCCATCACGAAAAGGAGCAACAAACTCCGTGGGGTCATCTCTTGTTTCTTCTCCAAATTGCAACGCCACCCGTATGTGTTCAGAGGAAAACTGAACAACTTGACCAATAACGGTGGCTCGCATCACCGGGGGCTCAACCCGGCAATCATACTCTACCGTCTGCCAAAAGTCTTCAATATTCGGCAGTGAAATAGGCAGGGTAGTTGTGATAGCGTGAAAAATTCTTGAGCGCAGGAGAAAGGTAATTATCTCCCTGTAGTCCTCCACGCCTTTTGCATCTGGATCTAGAGTGATGAACTGGTTATGGGCTGGAAAGAATTGCCTCTGATCGTCACCGTCATCACCACCAGCTCCTCCAACAGCAGCCATATCTGCACTAAACGAACCAAGTTAGATAACCGTTAAGCAACTCACAAGTTCGCTTTATACCATGAGCGAAGTTGTGATCAAACATGTATAGGCGAACTTAAAGGTGAGGTGAAGTTGGGAACAACTTCGCTTCATCTGTAAGTTCGTCTAATTAAATTTAAGTAAAATGATCAAGGCGAAGTTGATGTTAACTTCGCCTTATCACAACATCGCCTAGGCGAAGATAAGAGTTAGGCGAAATTAAGCTTCAGGCGAAGATGCGGATAACTTCGCCTCAAGCGAAATTAAGCCCCAGGCGAAGTTGCGGATAACTTCGCCTAAACCCTAACTTCGCCTACATCTGAATCGGCGACTGTTCAGATTCAAACGGCCCAAAATCCGATGATTTCGCACGATTTGACGATCCAGGAGAGAAGAACACAACATATTAATGTTATTAAGACGAAAAGTTCATCCATGAACACGTAACACAAGTTTGAAAAACTCGGTTTTGAAGGTCCGACGACCCGAGGTCTCGAACCGGGTAAAAACGACCATGAAAAGAACATGTTTGTGAGGTATATCGACAGCACGTACCCTCAACCGATAATAGAAACTGAGAAAAGAAGATCGAAAACGAATAGGAATCAAGTTCGCCGGATAATTCTTAAGTTCGCCGGAAAACTCAGAGCGAAGTTACGGATAACTTCGCCTAGGCGAAGTTAAGCACAAGTTCGCCTGATTCAACAACTTCGCCTATAATTTCAAAATCAAACCTTTAAGTTTGAACATTTTGCAATTAACATTTGAAACTTCCAAAAAGAGTTAAACAAATATGATCATGTCTAAGTAACCAGTTATCAAAAAGACACTACAAAAATAGGAAAAACTTATAAAAATTTAACAAATAAGGGATCAAATTTCAGTCTAGTCAGGGACACCATGTTTTAGAAAAGATCCTAACAGGAATCATACTAACTACGTGACTGTTACATAGATCTGTGTTTAGCTGTATTATGACATATAGAGACATGTTGTAAGCAGGTAATATACTTAACATGGTTTTCATCGTTTCTGTGATACGAGTTAGGTTCAATTAATCCTTAAAATTTAAGTGGGCAACAACTCAGAAATATTGATGCTTCCTATCTATCCTCAAAGTGTATTTGGCTTTCCCCAAGTCACCCCGAATTGACTTCGACCCATAGTGTCTGATTAACTTGTAAGTATTCTATGTCTGGATCCCGTATTCATTCTTACTCCATGATTGAGAAGTCTCGATATCTTGAACTCTCTAATGTTACAATAACTTCATAAGTACTATTTTTTTTTTTCAAACGATACTTATAGACTTCAGAGTAATAAATAACTACAAGTCCCGAATCTGGATCACTGCAGTGTCTTGAAACGCTTTCTTCACGGGAATCAGAACACTTACGGGCTCGTGTATGACTGGGTAATCACTTTTCTGCCTATCATTCGGAAAGATATACATGAAGACACACAAAACTCTTAAGGAGTTTCCACATAAAATCAAGTAAACTTTAATTTGTATCACATCTACTTTTACGCACCATAAAAAGTTACCATGACATACAATGATTGTCCTAAAGCCTTTTAAGCCTAATAACTTCACCAGTTAAGCACACAAAGTTAGTATATATATCATTTTCCACGGTTGGATCAATTTTCTGTTAAACATAGCAAAGAACTTCTTTACGAAATATTAGACTTGAAAAGTAATTTCATTTCCCTAAAAAAATATTGACTTTAGTCACCCCGATCACGTCAAAGTCTTCAGGTAAACGGCAATCCCGAAGATCCATTGGATCAATTGGACCGACCACATACAAGTATGTGTCCTTCTCACTAAGAATGACCGACTAATTTTCAGCGACAGAAAGAAAACACATCTTAACTGCCCCGGTCACTTTCAGTCATCTGGTTAATGGCGACCCTCATTCTCTAAGTAGAAACGAGGACCAAAACATATCCGAGGATATGTCCATCAAACTGAGGTAACCGACTAATTTTAAGCAATAGTGATGTTTTTTTTTTTTTTTTTTAAATAATCACAAAAACATGGTTACTCGGGATTGATCATCCCGTTCAGCTCAATTAGGTTTTGAAATCTGGATTTATCAAACGCTTTTGTAAATAAATCAGCGAAATTTTCCAGCGTATCGACCTTTTTGACCTTGATCAGTTTCTTCTCAGCACAATCCCGTATGAAGTGATGACGAATGTCAATATGTTTAGTTTTACTATGCTTCACGGGATTGTTAATTACTGAGATGGCAGCAGTGTTATCAATTAAAATAGGAGTGAGTAAGAAATTCAGACCATAGTCGCGCAATTGTTGCTGAATCCACAAAACCTGAGAACAGCAGTTGGATGCTGCCATATATTCAGCTTCGCACGTTGAGATTGCGACTGACGTCTGTTTCTTGCACTGCCATGAAACTAATCTTCCACCAAGAAACTGACAACCTCCAGTTGTTGACTTCCGACTCTGATTGCACCCTCCATAATCAGAGTCCGTGTAAGCGACCAGCTCCAAGTCACCTCCTCTCGGGTACCACAACCCTAGCTTCGGCTTGCCTTTGAGATACCGCAAAATCCTCTTCACACCTTTCATGTGAGATTCCTTTGGGTTTGCCTGAAAACGAGCACAAAGACAAACAGCAAACATTATATCAGGCCTAGAAGCAGTTAAATACATCAAAGAACCTATTATAGCCCGATACTGAGTTGGGTCCACATCTGCGTCACCGTCAATTTCAGCTCCCAACTTGTGGTTGACGCAAATTGGAGTGTCAAATGGAGAAGAGTCCTCCATCTTGAAACGCTTGAGGACATCATGAACATATTTAGTTTGATGAATGAACATCCCATCCTTCTTTTGATCAACCTGCAATCCTAAAAAGAACGTTAGTTCACCCATAGCACTCATCTCGAATCTTTTCTTCATAACGGCCTCAAATTCCTGACACATGGAGACTCTTGATGCAGCAAATATGATGTCATCCACGTAGACTTGAACTAGCAGGAAGTCACTTCCTTCTCTCTTCACAAACAAAGTACTGTCGATCAAACCCCTTTCAAAACCATTTTCTAGCAAGTAGTCCGATAACGTTGAATACCAGGCACGAGGTGCCTGATGTAATCCATACAGCGCCTTGCTCAACTTGTATACGTGATCAGGAAAGTCTGGGTCAGGAAAACCCGGAGGTTGCTCAACATACACAACCTCATCCACTTTCCCATTGAGGAACGCACTCTTCACGTCCAACTGAAACGCTTTCATCTTTTCATGAGCAGCAAACGCCAGAAACAATCTTATGGCTTCCAATCTGGCGACCGGAGCGAACACTTCATTATAGTCTATCCCCTCTTGCTGATTAAACCCTTTAACGACCAGCCTCGCCTTGTTTCTTATAATGATCCCCTTATCATCTCTCTTGCACTTGAACACCCATTTTGTGCCTATCGCATGCACATTCTTTGGTTTTTCAACCAAAGTCCAAACTTCCATCTTCTCGAATTGAGCCAACTCTTCTTGCATGGCCTCGACCCACGAGCTGTCCTTTAAAGCCATTTGATAATTTTTCGGTTCAATCTGGCTTATAAAGCAGGTATACAGGCATTCATCGATTATTCCTGTCTCCTTAATGCTTGTATAAACACAGGTGTGTTCATTCAAGCTGCTTCTCGTTTGTACACCTGAGGACACATCACCAATCACATTATCCAAAGGGTGATTTTTATGAATTCTCGTGGTCGGAACAGAACCGACATGCAAATTATCGTCCAAATTAGAAGAGATCTCATCAATGGTTGTTTCATGCTGAGAGTGAAAAGGATTGATAAATTCTTCTTCAGTTGAGGCAGCAGGGGTATCGATAGTGTTTGATGAGGAAGGTTGACATTTTTCAATCAGCTGTCTTTGCAATAGATTTTCTTCCTCATCGAGCATCATCTTCGTCGCAGCTCTTTCTTCTTCTTCAGAAATCTCCAAATCCGGTACGTTAAACGACTTAAAAAGCTTAACATAGTCGAAAAGCTCAGCAGGTCCATTGCTTGGTTTTGGCGGTTGGTAACTTGTGATGTCAGTGTTACATACCACCTCCACCTTGCAAGTCGAAGTATTGAAGACACGCCTGTTGGGAGTCCCAACAACATAACCGACTAAGATTCCTTCATCGGCTACTTCTCCAAATTTCGAATTTTTCTTCAAGATCGAACTAGGAGACCCGAATGGTTCAAGACCACTCAAGTTGGGCTTCCTTCCATGCATAAGCTCGTAGCAAGTTTTACCAAGTCTCTTAACGGTTAACACTCTATTCAGAACATAGCAGGCTGTAGCGACTGCTTCAGCCCAGAACATCACAGGAAGCTTCGAATCTGCCAGCATAGTCCTGGCTCCTTCAATTAAAGTTCGGTTCTTCCTTTCAGCCACTCCATTCTGTTGCGGAGTATACGGAGCGCTGTATTGATGTTCAATTCCTTTCTGAAGACAGAAGATCTCCATTTCAAAATTCTTGAACTCTGTCCCATTGTCACTTCTGATGAACTTAACTGTTTTACTCATGACGTTCTCAACTTTAGTAATCAAACTCTTCACCATTTGAGCCGTCTCATCTTTCGATTTCAGAAAATATACCCACGAGTATCGCGAGTAGTCATCAGTGATCACCAAGCAGTAAGAAGTACCTCCTAGACTTTTTACATTCACTGGACCGAAGAGATCCATGTGAAGCAGTTCTAGAGTACTGGCAATTGAGTTGACCTTCTTGGTGAGATGGGATTTCTTGTGTTGCTTTCCCTTCTTGCATGCAATACATTTGTCTTCAAAATTAAAACTTTTCAAGGGAACGCCCATCACAAGCCCATTTTTGACAATGTGGTTCATCTTCCGAAGATGAATGTGCCCCATTCTCCTGTGCCATAGTTCGGATTCTGATTCGCTTGCTTTCGTCAACAAACATGATTCTCCCAAGGCCATTTCAGTAGACCTCATATCCATCACATACGTATTTGTATCACGTGGAGCTGTCATCACTATCCACTCTTCTGGTATCTGAAAACCAGGCTTCAACACGATCGCCTCATTCTTCGTGAAGTGAACAGTATACTCCTTATCACAAATCTGCGACACACTCAGCAGATTGTGCTTCAGCTCTTCCACAAAATTCACATTCTCAAGTGTCATCTTCCCATTGGACACCGATCCTTTCCCAGTAATTCTTCCTCCACTTTCACCAGCAAAACTAACTCTGGCTCCCTGAACAGGTTTTAAGTCATGCAACAAGTATTTGTTGCCCGTCATGTGCCGGGAACAGCCGCTATCTACAATCCAAAGACTGTGGGCAGCCCTGTTCAACTGTTCCTGCACAATAAAGCAAATGATTAGAATCTAGGGACCCAAGACCAATTGGTCTTGGATCTATACATCCCGTACTTCTGTTTTTCGAAGTTAGCATTTGGATAATTCCTGTCAGTCCTAGTAGGAAATCTCCTTGGAAATTGAATGTGAGGCCTTCCAAACCTATGTGTATTGAAAGTATTATATCTTGCGGTTTGATTATTAGCATTGTAAAACTGAGGTTTGTTTCTGTGAAAACCTGAATTAGTTACATTTTGAAACTTTAAAGGGTTTTCATTTTTAACAGTATTAAAATTACCAGTAGACTTATGCTCAGTTTTAATAGGCCTCCCACCTCTGAATTTCGGCGTCAGAGGACAATCTGCAACAAGATGTCCTACCTTATTACACCGAAAACAACACCTATACTCCATTTTCTTTTCAAATGTTGTTTTGGATGTAGAGGCAGTGTTACCAGCCGTTCGTCTCACATAAGGTGGGACGTACGGGTTGAGTGGAGTACTCTTTTTAGAAGTTTTATCTTTATCTCCACCAGTGGGTAACACTACCTTCTCTTTTGTCTTACCAGATTCAGACAACTTATCCGAATCCGATGAGACCGGACTCGTAACAGAAATATTTACACTTGAAACAGGCGAACTCGTTTCGCCACTACTAACACTACTAACACTTGGTTCTTTACTTGTAACCTTGATAGGAACTGTCTGAGGAACTTCAAAATCAGCAGATTTCTGTACACTAGGGTTAAAAGTGTAATTGTGGTTATACGGTGGTGGAACCTCGTGATAACCAATTCCTCCTCTCTTTGTAGAGGTACCTTGATCACTAACAAGGTGATCAAGAATAGCTGAGGAATTTCGGAACTGCTCCAGTTTTCGGTTCAGTTCCACCACTTTCACCTGGTGGTCAGCAATCTGCTTTTCACGTTCAGCAATCAGTTTAGTCTTTTCTTCTAAAACCTCATAACTAAGATCAATAACTTCAATTTTCTCAGCAAGTTTAGTTTTTAAGCTTTTAACATCTTTTTCACATGCTTTAATTTTAACTTTGTAACTGTTTTCTCTTGCTTTTGTGAAGTGATGATCTTCTTTAAGAGTTTTAAATTCAGCATCTAAACGAACATACTGATCAGTCATGGTAGCAAGTTGCTCAGACAAATTCTCACATTTAGTACAAATAGATTTAGAACTTACCTCGGAGCGTTTATCATCGTTATCTGCCATGAAAGCTTTTTCCTTACCAGCAGCTTTCTCTTCTCCGGTAGTCTTCTCACGTTCTTCATTCTCAACCTTAGCCATATTTGCCTGTTCATTATTTTCATTCAAATGCAGGTTCCAGTTGTATTCACCTGCTTCTCTGGACAGCATGGCATTGACTTCTTTAGTACTTCCAGTGTGCTGTGGGGACCGGCCCTGACCACGCTCAACTCTCTCGTTTCTGCAATCTTTGGCAAAGTGCCCGTTTTGTTGACAGTTATAGCACCTTACCTTGGACTTGTCGAACCCTGGCCTGCCACCAACAAACTTTCTCCCCGTCTTCCTCATGAACTTCTTCACTCGCCTCACTATCATGGCCATCTGCCATTGTAAATCCATCTCCTCCAGATCATCAGCATCGATCTGGTCATAGTCTTCATCTAGCATTGCCGGATCAACTACCTTTCCTTGAATATAGTTTTCGTATGAAGCAATAAATGAAGCATAGAGGCCAAACTGCTCTTCAGCAGATTTGACGCTCATTGGCATCTTTGAGTAATTATTGCTTGAGGAACTTGAAGATCCACCACTCTGGCTTGCTGTCTGTTGAGTACCACTTGATCCACCCGCAACAAAGCAAACATCCCCATTTGAATTTACTGACACATGCCCCTCCTGTGAAGAATTTGCACCCGACTCACCTTTCGAGTAGTAGGCGGCAGAGTCAGTTTTTGAACTTGTATTGGAGTTCACTTTCGCACCATACATGCTTGGATCTTGAACCTGATCCATAGATGTTTCTTTCCTCACCATATTAAGCTCAAAAGTTCTGAGCTTGTTGACAGCGGTTTCAAGATCATAAGTAGAGAAGTCCTTGTCTTCCCTCATTAATACAGTATACATCTCCCATTTTGGTGGGAGAGCATCGAGAAGTTTTTCTACAATCTCTTCTTCTCGGTAGGAAATGGAGTAGTTACTCAATTCAGTCATGAGATGATAATATCGAGTGATAATATCATCAAGAGATTCGTTCTTTAAGTACTTAAAGACTGAAAATTGAGTTTTAAGCAGCTTTATCTTTGAGGCCCGAATGCCTACATTTCCTTCGAATCTGCTCTCAAGAGCTTCCCAAAGCTCTCTAGCCGATGTATACTTTCTGAATGTATGGAGGATCTCCTGCGGAATAGCCATTGTGATTGCAGCATGAGCCTTGCTTTCGGCTTCGTACATCTTCTTCTCCTCCTCTTCCATTTTATTGTATTTCTTTATTTGGTCTCGACCCTCATACACCATGATTGGTGGAATATATCCATCTTGGATGCATACCCACATTTTTGCATCCTGGTACTTAACATACTGTATGAACCGATCCTTCCACGCAACAAAGTCGGTTCCTTTTAGCAATCTTGGGGCCTTTGTGGCTGACCCCGCTTCAACTTCCATCTTGACAAGCTCTGAAATGTTGATTGACGACATCCTTCTTGAAGACTAAGAAACCCAAAAAATTCTGAAATGGGCGAAGTTAGAAAAATTTCTTCGAAACAGTACTGTAGGCGAAGTTAAGTATAACTTCGCTTAAGTAATAACTTCGCTGGATCCTTCGTAAATTCGAGTAAATTGGCGAAGTTGAGAATAACTTCGCTTAGGATAAGCGAACTTAGAAAGTAAGCGAACTTGAAGAGAACTTCGCTGAACGAGGCGAACTTGAGAAGAACTTCGCTGAGTTAGGCGAAGTTGAGGAGGTAGGCGAAGTTATGAATAACTTCGCTTCTCCTTATATCTTCGCTGAAACCCTACGAATCCTGACGGCAACTTCGCCTGATGAACAGCAACTTCGCCTGACGAACTTGAACTTTCTGCAGATCTGAAAAACGGATTTTAACGACGATTTTGACGATTTGATGGCTTAAACACACTGGTAGGAAGCTAGAATGAGCAAAAAACACCACAAACTCGTCCCGGTAACACCCGAAATGAAACGAAATCTACACCCGCGTGAATATCCCGAACCTCACAATCGAGCAAAAGCTTTGATACCAATTGTAGGTTCCCTGGACGGATCACACGAGATATCCCGATATACACAGGTGCGGAATCCCTGTGTAGATCGTTACGGACGTAGAATATTAGCTTACGAACACACGTACACACAATACGAACAACCACACGTTATATTGATAACTCAAACCGAGATGCTTACAGACTCACGTCAATAGACTCACACGTAACTGAACTCGATCAACCAAAAACCTAACTGACCAACTCTGAAACAGTAACCCGTAGGTTTACTTAAATACACGACAACTTCGCCACAAGCGAAGTTGTCAATAACTTCGCTCGTTGAACAAGTTCGCCTAGGCGAACTTGTCAACAACTTCGCTTGGTTAACAAGTTCGCCTAAGCGAACTTGTCAACAACTTCGCTGTTACACAAACAATTACATAAACAATATTACAGACTCGATTACAGACTTTATACATATGAACTACTGACATCTATGCACCAACACCTATACGTGCCTTCGTTACTAAGTGGCATAACGTGAGTGCGTGGGATGGTAAGCCTCTATGTGCTTCCGTAAAACAAGTGGCTAAGACGTACATGACAGTTAAGTGGTTAAGTGGTAAGGTGAACATCTCAGATAGTGGACTATGTGTCTTTGGACACGTATGTGATTGCATGTAATGGTTGTATGGTAAGTTGCTTGATTAACTAGAACTCACTCAACATAGCTGACTTTTAGTATGCACGCAGATAAGCAGGTCTAAAGAGCTAGCACGAGGACGACACATGGCATGGATTGAATGGCTGGCATCTAATGATAAAGGAATGATGTTATAACACGATGCTTTATGTTAAGATCTAAAGACAAGTTTGTAATGTTTTGTAATAAATAATTGAAGTTAACGTTTTCGCGAAAAGTTTTAATTAACTCTGATTTGTAAGAATTGTGTTTATGAGTAAATCCGACGCTAAAGTAAGACTCCGGGATCGTGGCTTTACAGAAGGAAAGCAAATGAAAGTGGGTGAAATGTAGTGAAAAAAAAAGTTAATAGATGTAATTTATAGTGATGAAATTGGGGTGGTGTGAGCAAGGTGCTATACTAACAACATGACCCACCATCTAGACACACAAACACCACCTATACAAATCGTATAAGGTTCTAGGACTCGTATATATGGTGTGTGGAGAAATATACTTGTTATAAATAAGGCCTATAAATACATATATATTTCATATTTAACATCTTTACATCGGTCTTGCATACTCCATCTTTCAAACCTTTATTTTTTCCACATGACACACCGAATGGAGAAAGAAGATATTAACGATCTCTCAACCAATTCTCAAATCTGCAAGATGGACTTATTTTTTAAATCTATAATTACGCGTACAAACCATATAACAATATAGTAACGATACCACAGAACATAGCATACCACATAGATATAGGGTGAAGTTCTTAAAAGAACTTTTTGAAATTCAGAATTTTAAGAACCGTTTTGGACAAGAAAAAAACCCTTAAAAATATTTAAAAAAATGTAAAACGAAAAACACGAAAATTATAGAAAAGTAAAAAAACCAATAATTTATGTTTTTCATCCTGGTCATAAAAAAACAAAAAAAAAACATTATCATTTATATTAATTGTACATATGTGTATGGTAACATATATAAAATTAAAAAATAAGTATTATACATATATTTATACTTTTACCAATCTGGTATTTTTTTTATTTTTTTTATGAAAGCGGGATGAAAAAAAAATTTGTTTGGTTTTTTACTTTTTGTATTTTTGCATTTCTTTTTGTTTTATAAATTTTTTTATTTTTCTTAAAAAGAGTTTTTTTTTGTTTTATATTTTTTTGAAATATATATATATATATGTATGCATGAAAAACAATATGTATATTTGATGTTTAAACTTAATTACACAACTACTAGCTTGGTTTAGTGGTAATGAGAATGACTTCTAACCAAAAGGTTATGGTTATAGTCTCACTTGAAACATTTTAACTCCATTTTTATACAAATTTTTTTACACAACCCAAATCATAACCAAGTAAGCAATTTAAACATTAAATTGTTTAAACCCAACAAAAATACCCTTTTACTTAAGGCCCTAATTTTTTTTCGCTTTTGGTCCAATTTTTTTTTAACAATTTCCGGAGACGCCCCTGGATGTATAAAGATCCAAAACGACTCGTAAAAACTATAATATTCGTCTAGAGGGTGTATGAGTAGTATAGGCTACACTACTCATAAAAAATCACCATCGTCTCATATAAGTCATACGACTCGTCTAAGAATCTGGTCAAACACCTTTTCCAATAAAGCTAGTGGATGTCATAAAACGAAAGTCTATACGACTCGTATAAGCTATACGAGTTGTATGAAGTGTCTGAGTCTTGAAGGTGAGTGTTTTATTAGCAGGGCCTTATTTAAAATCTGGGTTTCTACCCGTTTTAAGCGTGGTACACAACGTGCCCATGCCAGCAAAACAAAATTTCCCCGCTTAATTTACCAAAACAAGTTCAAATCAAATAGGCTAGGTCTAGGAAGATAAAATATTCAAGATTTTATAAAGTTTTCATTTATGACAATTACCATGCATCATTGGAACAAGCAAACGCAGGCAGCAACACCGCCACCGCCGCAGCCTATGGTTCCAAAATTGAAGCCGACAACGACGGAAATCGAAAAAGAAAACAGATTTCGTACAACATCACCATTATACCTCTGCCATCGCCGTCACCAAGGATTTCATAACGGAGACGGAAAAAGCCGGTGATAGGAAGAGAACGATATTTTTGAAGATAGAGAGAGAAAGCTTTGAAGATGAATTGAGAAAAAGCTTCTGAAACAAAAAATATTAAGTGTTCTCAAAACTCAGAAGGACACGGAAGACACGAATTAACCTAATCGAGAGGCACGTGTAAAGTCAATGTACACCTGGAGCAACCTGAACTCAATTGAAAATATACAACAACATATGCGGAAATTACAACACATAAAGCAAGGTTTGGGTTAAGAAAGTTGCAAATTAATAAGATATATAATCTGGATCATTTCAAATAATCGCATGTTCCTTCTTATATGAAACTAGGATTTAGAACATGCGCGTGGCACTAGGTTGATGCGTATAATGTAAACGCCACCGACAATGCGAGTCAAAATACACATGAAAGAGTTATAAAGACACAGAGATGAAGCATTATAAATGTCATCGTTGTATTATAAGTGGTTGTTTAACATGCACTTTTTTTCTTTCAAAAACCGAAGTACTTGTGTATAAATGATTAAACGGGTCTATTTTTACAACGTACACAATGTGGCTGTCTTACCATCATAGCAACATTCGACACTTATGTTCCCATAAACGAAAACTCAAATCATTAACACGGGTGCATGCTTTACTCAAAAATAGTACATCAAGTGTTTTATTTGAGCTCTTGATTTACAACAATAAAATTAAAATGTTCAATAATGGGATTAATTATGAAAAAAAAGTGCAACTAATTACGATACATACATTTTTAACAATAAATTAACAAAGAAGATTTGGGAAGCATCAGTTTCAACCATAATAGGTATTTAGTTCTTATTCATCTACTCTTTTGTTCCCGGCACAATCAACAAAAATAATTAACTGAGTGGTTAGCTAGTCTAATATTAATTCTTCTACATTTTTTAAAAAACAGGTTCATGCATATGCAGTTTTGAAAGCGATCATAGGCTCGAGAGACTCATGATTAACAAAGACCATAAAACCAACAAAAGGTTCAACAACAAACGTTCTTTACAATATTCTTAATATCAAAAACTCTCCCAAACTAAACAACCATAACCCTATTTATACTAAATAAACAATGCAAAAATAAACTAGGATACTAGATAAACACAAAATAATAAAAGATATTAAAATTTATAATTATAATTAAGAGATAATTCTGCATCACGCCCACATATAGATAATAAACATTTATACATAATTGTGAGGCCCCGGTCCCGACGCCTTACCTTGACGTTGGATTTACTCATAAACACAGTTCTAAATATCAGAGTGAATTAAAACTTTCGCGGAATAATAATAAAGGCCAACCATTCATTACAAACATTCATAACTTGTCTTTTAAAACATAACATAAAACATAGTATCAAAACATAATGACAAATCTTCAGATGCCAGCCTCTTCAGATCCTGCCATGTGTCCCCCTCAAGCTAACTGTTTCAGTCTATTAACCTGCGTGCACACTAAAAGTCACATACGCTGAGCGAGTTCTAGTTAGGGTATGTTTGGCAAAACTAGCTGGTAGCTGTAGCTGGTGGCTAGAAGCTGTAGCTGGTAGCTGGTAGCTGTTAGCTGTAGCTTTTTAGAAATACTTAGGTGTTTGGTAGAGTAGCTGAAGTTTTTAATAAAACTAGTTGGGTGCCCGCGCGGTGCACTGTTTTAATCTGAAACCTATTCTGACTTGACCCTTTCTACTCAAAACCGTACCAACATGTACCGAACTAAATTAGCCCTTTTTGCATCGACTCGTTCCGACCCTAATTTGGGCTTACACATGACCCGGGCTTGCCTGACTCGACTTGTTATCGATCCTAACCAATATTCACATAATATGTAAATTTTTTAAAGTTAAAGAAGTATAACAATATGATACTCATATTAAAGAGAATAAAATGCTCGTTTTTATGATGCATTTTAAAAAAAAAATATTAACGTGCGAAAAAGTTATGGTGTTTTAAAAAGTCATGAGGGTAGTTGGTTTTGAATATGGGTTAAATATGTAATTATTATATGAATTAACAAAAGATTATGAAAGTTCAAGTACCAAAATTGTAAAATTTGAAATACCAAAAGCTTGTAGTTTTTTCTAAACGCTAGTAGTTGGAGCTTTTAGCTTCAAGCTTTTTCTCCAAACCTAAAAGCTTCAAGCTACTTTAACCAAACAAGACTTTTCAACAAATATGAGTTTTTTCTTAAAAGCTTGTAGCTTAAAGCTCTTAAAAGCTCCTAAAAGCTCTTTGCCAAACATATCCTTAATCAGGCAACATACAATACATTCACATACTTACATATATTCGTATCTGAAGATACATATTACATAATTAGCCTGTTACCTTCTTCCATTCGTACATACATACTTTCTTTCTTTCTCTCATACTTTCATTCTTTCTTGTTTTAGCTTACTTATACATACATAATTATCTATACATTTTAAAGAGCATTTCGCCCTATAACCTTCGCAGGTATTATTAGGGTCTGCAACCCTGTAACATTCGCATATATTATTAGGGTATGCAACCTTGTAACCTTCACATATATTATTAGGGTATGCAACCATGTAACCTTCGCATATATTATCAGGGTATGCAACTGTGTAACATTCGCAGATATTATTAGGGTCTGCAACCCTTTAAGCATACTTTCATACAACCATACATTACCTTTTTTTATATTTAAATTTATGTTCTTGCACACATACACTTGATCTTTTCCATAACCTTCATATATCATTCAAACGTCATTCGTAAAATAATAACATATCACACTATTATCTGGCGGTACATGCAATATCCGAAGATCGTTCATGTACCGTCAAGCATTCATTCATAAATAAAATCATAAAAGGCATATACTTACCACTTAAGGTAAGTGTATTAACTAATTACATCGAGTATGCACACAACCCCGGAAACATAACAAGGAAATGGGGCTAGAAACTCACCTGAACTCGGTTCCTCTCGGAGTTATTGGTAACTCCTTTCTTTAACCGGGCGCGGCTAACTGTATAACAATTACACGTATCAATTAACTATCTCTACCCTTATCGCATTTCTAGTTAATATAACCCTCAACGAACGGGGGTCCGAGGGCAGAGCCCCTGGCAGCGGGGTTCTAGGGGTGGCAACCCTTAGTGAGGTCCAAGGGGCAGAGCCCCTGGCTGGGGTCGAGCTGCCAGGTCAGCTTGGAAAAATTTTATTTCTATTAACTGTCTTAACACAATTTTCATTAGAATTCTTATTTTATTATTTTATTTGTTAACTCATAAAGTTCAAGGGCTTCTTTGTGATTAAACCATTTTATTCTAAGTGCAGGTACCTTTATGTCATTCTTTCAAAGTCTAATTCGTTATCCAGTCCTCAAATTCTAATTCGTTATTTAGTTATATAACGAATGGGGGCTCTATAACGAAGGGAGTACTCATTCTTTATTTCATAACGAAAGGGTCTTCATAACGAATGGACTCTCATAACGAATGAACCTTTATAATGAATGGATTTTCATAATGAATGAACCTTTATAACGAATGGGTTCATTCGTCTCTTACTTAACGAATGGTCTTAACGAATGGTCTTAACGTATGGTCTTAACGAATGATCATAACGAATGAGCCTCACGAATGAGGGCTCATTCATTAGTTTTCCGTAACGAATGAAGCTCATTCGTTATTCTTTCTTAACGAATTGGCATAAAAAATTCGTTACACGCACCTAGGGTCAGGTCAGAGAATGTCAGAAACATTCTCTGACATTCCCTTCCTCGTACGCCGCCTTTCCGACGCCGTCATGCCGGAAAAGCGGGCGGTGGCCGGAAAAACGTATTTCTTCACAGTTTTTCGCCCCGATCGTTCCAGATATGAGCTAGGGTGACCCCTAAGCTCGTCATTCGATCGGCGGATACCCGATTCCATCCGAATATCGTGACATTAATGGTTGAGGGTGTCAGCGCATCGTTTCATGACTAGATCTAGCGGGTTTGGATCAATATAAGATCATAGCATCATTACCTCGGATTGCTGCTCGGTTTTTCTTGTTATTTCGGCTAGAGAGAAAGAGAAAAGAGAGAGAGAGAGCTTAAGTGTGTGTTTTAGGTGGTGTATGGAATGAGTGGAAAATGAATGGATTAATGAATAATTATGGTTTACATACTATGGGTCATGGGCTTAAGCCCATGGTCTTTCTTCCTTTATTATTAGTCCAAGTCCATCACCCACATTTATTTAACCCAACACAAACCCAACTCATAATAACTAATATTATTATTTTATTAACCGAAACAGGAAACATGATGTTACAATAATAATGCGCAAGCTCATCCCATTTGCCTTTAGCAGTGTACATACTTGATAGCTAGTGTTCTGAGTGTTGGTTCATGCCCCCACTGACTACACACTCTATTTCACACAAATACTTAAGTATGAAAATGTGTATACTTGAAGAAGATATATGAATGTACTGTTCTATTAGAATGAAAAATGAGAGGTACAAAATAAAGCTACTACTACTCCTATTTATACTACACAGAAGCAAAATACACACATGCTAAAAAGAACAATTCAACTCCTCTAATTCTGCCACTAGCTAGCAAAGTTATCTCCAATAAACTCCCATGTTCTCCCACTTGAATCAGTCAACATAGTGCCAATTCTTCAACTGATATGTTAATTGTTGATGACCCATTCTCTTACCCGTTAACCCATGACCCGATCCATCAAGATTACCCAACACTGAGCCTCCAAGTAAACAATCCTACAACTGTGATGATAATCAGAGACATGCACAATTTAAAACATTATCAGCAACAATGTCATACAACAGAAGTTGATCGTCAATAATAAGAAAAAGATCCCGTACAATCATAATCCAACTTCCAAGTACCATATATCTCATAAGATTCCCCAACATTTATATTTTGAACATTCCAATTGAACCTATTGTCCGCTGAAACAAATGTGTGGTAAGACACCATCAAAATAAGTGTTAACAAAGCAAGATGAAACAACCTAAAACACATAATAACCATCATCAAATTCATATAATACATGGTTTTTTTTATATAACTAACACATCTTTGTCTTCCATCGTAGGTTAAAAACCTACAGAAAGATGGTAGTCGACACAGACACAGTTTCTCACCAGCATCATAGCAGTTGACATATTGACAAAACTCTTGAAAGATAATGATAGACTTATGAGTTATTCCAAGTTCTTTTGTCATATCTACCCATCATTTGGCAAAATAATATTCATCTTTATATCTACTTATCCTAACACACCAATGCACCATGATCTGCCACCATGACCTGATGTTTTTCTCAAACACCTTAAGAGTTTTCTACAATAAAATATAAAATGTTAACTAAATTATCAAAACTAATAATACAAATAGTAAGATAATCAGATTTAATACAATTATTATACTTACTAGTTAGTTCATAGGTAATACCTTCTTTTAAGTGATGGAAAAACTTAACAGCTCCCATCCTGAAATAATACATAAAATCAATCAATCTTAGGAGACTCAGTTGATAACAATAAACTGGACTTAGAAGACTGAACTGATGTTGGGTTTCATATTTACAAATTATAAATTAACTGGATTGAATTAATGTAGTCTTTCAATATATGATATTCGTTAGTTTGTAATTTAGGAATAACAAATTAAATTCGGCTATAACTGTAAAATCGATAACTCTTAACATTCGTGTAATTAATCAATATCATGCCTTGAATGAACATAGATAGCTGCTGTTCCTGTTCGTGTATAATCCGATCAAAGGTAGCGATACGATCGATCGGTTGTTCACAAGAAGATGGAGAGACAACCAAAGTTTAACTTTTGGACTTCTGGTTTCATATAATCCGTTTGTGCAAATCCAAGAGATCCATACACATCAAAGCGAGTTAAAAGTATGAGAAACCTACATTCAAGAATGAAGCCTATTTGGTAGCTTCAGAGGGACCGGGGGGGGGGGGGGAGCGTGACACATAGGATTGTAGAGGTTTAGACTTTATATATGCTATAGATAGATTTCTAAGTATTATGATGCTACAAAAATTTTGGTATTATTTAGAAAAGTTTTGATCATACCATGAATTTTAATGATTGTAGATTCGATTTTACTGGTTCTAGACTTTTAACAATCTTAAAGCCCAATTTAAATACCACAAACCAATTTATTTTCTCACCAAGTATATGATTTAGTGATCTACCAACAATAATATTTCCATTTTTAGGGTTTTTTTTGACGCTATGGATGCAAATGAGCCAAACTGTCGGATCGATAAAAATCTCGGAACGAGCTGAGCATTTTCGAGATCGAGCCTCAAATAAAACTTGTTTAGTTATTGAGCTTGAGCTCAAAACGTGTATGGGAAGCTCGTTTAGGCTTATCGAACCTTCACCAGCTTTGTTTATTTTTAAATTTCTCTCTCTTATGGACTTCTTTATATTTATTTTACAATGCATATTCAAGCTTGAGCCGAGTTTAGGTTCGTTCAAGTTTTTTCTCAAAATAAGTAAAAATTATTAAAAACATATATTTATTAATAATGATTAATAAATGAGCCGGGGCATTTTTTTTACTTGGATCCATTTTTACAATAGTTGTGAAGAACATTTACATTTATATGAATAGTGAAGTCTGTGTAAGCATAACAAAATTTACATATTTGTTAAACCTGTATCCGAAGACGATTCAATTTTTTTTTCTTTTTTCAGATGTTACTTATTTATTTTACATATGAATTGTTTTAAAAATATATTGCTAAGTGGAGTTTTTTAGTTCTCACAATTCAAGTATCATACATAAACTTATAAAAGTAAGGGGTTGTTTGGAAACTACTGAATCATTAAGTGCTGCTGAACTAGTAAGATGTCTGAATGGTTAAAGGCACTGAAAGTGTAAGAGCTGAACCAGTTAAGTCTGTTTGGTTGGATCTCTGAATAACTGAGCAAAATGACTATGTTACCCCTCTGAACTATTTCGTGCTGAATGAAATACAACTGTTTGGTTATACTCTAAATGATAAATAACTATAAAAACAAAATACAAAATAGTTTAGTGAAAGTTATTCATCTTTTTATTTTACCAACAAAAACGAACTTTCATAACCAACAATGATAATTATAGTACAACGGAAACTCAACAAGGAGCTGAAGTAAACATAAATCACATGGAAACCTACAAACATCAAATCAAAATATCCTACACTAATACGAACATGAAGATGAAGAGTTATAATATTCATGTTCACACCAAATCATTTTGTTCTTCTACAACCCCGCCATTCTTTTAATCCTACACCATCTTTGTTAAGTGTCTTGTAATAGTCGTCATCATGTGAATTTCCTCTCTTTCTCATCATATGCATCTCCTCCCTTTCTCTTTTAGTATTTTGTTTTGGCCGCTTTCGGTCACAATATTACACTGTATGAAACTGGTGTCATAAAAGAAATAATAATAATAATAATAAAGCTGCAAATGCCACCCTGCCCAACTACCAAGCCAACACCACCACTCTATTATTGCATCACATTTTTTATGTTATCAAATACAATAAGGTCTTGCAACAAAACAAACAAGTTATATCAAGTCTCTAGATATAAGAACGACAATACAACGTTGGATTTATATATAGTTCAGCACCTATTAATGCAAAACTTGGTAGTGCTAATCCAACAGTAAGGATAGTGATTACTTCCCACGGGGGCAACCCTAAGTCAATGGATAATAAAATCATACAAGCTGTAGGAGACAAAAATGCAATTGTTCTAACCTGCACGGGAAGTAATTAGGCATTGATGTTAAGATTCTAAATATGATTTAACAAATGATCCTAGTTTCAAAACCGGTTTTAACCTTAATCGGTTTCTCCTCAAACTGGTGTTGCACAACTTTGACCAAAACCGTTTTGGGCCCGTAACCTATTTCCTACACCTCTAGTTGAATGTATTACAACACTAGACCCATTCCAATTATAAGTAAATAACATACAAAACAGGTCGAACAAACAGATTGATGGTATACCAAGCTCCTCGATCGCTTTACTAAAAACATATTGACATAAATAAATGTGCTAAATATAAAACTATTAGCAAACAGTCGGTTTGAACAAACAATCTACCGAAGCCAAATTGAACCAAACAACAATAAAAGCATAAATTTCTAACTCGTTCTCAACCTCATGGATTTATAGATGTTGATTATTTTCTAATTTAACTGAAGAATAAGCAGAAATCCCTAATTCGTCACAAACCCTAACTTGTATTTCTAATTTCCTTGCCCTAAACAAACACACAATCGTATGTATACAAAATTCAATCGCCAATTTACAAACCAAGAAACATTACCTCCCTTTGTTGTTGGTGTTCAGCAAATTGAGAGGGAGAAAGAGACGATGATTGACCAAGATGAATCGCCGATTTCTAAAGTAGGAGATTGATGGAATGGCCACTGAAAAGTCGAAGCTTGGCCAGAGAGAAGACGACGATGAGAGGATGAAGAGCTGTGACGAGATTGGTGGTGAAGATGGGGAAATTTTGTAGAAGGGCTGAAGAGGTATATGCGTGAATATGTTTGCTCTGAATGGTTCAGCAAGATTTGGAAGCTGAATGGTTCAGAGGGTTACTGAATTATTAAGAGGCTTTTATTTAACGAACCAAACACATCTATATCTGACTGAATCAGACATGAACCTCTTAATGGTCCCATTCAGACCTAAACAAAAATGACCTAACCATTTTAGGCTCTAGTTTCATATCCTTACTACTTAATAGGTTATGCCATTAGTTCAATAGTTAGTAAGCACTTTGGGATCAAGTTTCATATCCTTACTACTTACTATATTATGTCAGTAGTTCAATACTTTGAAAAAGAAAAAAAAAATGTTTTTAGCTGACTAGGATAATGATAAACAAGTTGGGTTTAAGACCCTGGCGAGCAGAGGCCCCCAGAGCAACATAATTACCACAGTACCAGCCGAATACACAATACACTTGAGTTGAGGAGTTGACCATTGGGTACTTATCACATTTACATCAGGTTTGTAAAAACAAATATATAACTATAATTTGTATATTAGCTTCTTATAACCACCATAATTTTATGTTTGGAATTGGCCAATAATAATCCAAACTATTAACCATTGACCAATAATAATCCAAACTAATAATGTGTGTGGTAGCAATCCTACCTTTTATTTTTGTAACTAATAACAATCCCGATTAAATAAATAAATTATTAACAACGTTAGATTTTGATGATGTGGTGTGTGGTGTGGAGATTACACAACAATAACTTTTTAATAACATGGCGCGTGGCGTGACTTTTAAATATATATTATTTTTAAATTTATTTAAAAATTTAAAGAAAAATGGATTTTAATTATCTCAACTTAGGGGCTGTTTGGCAAGTGCTGAACTATTAAGTGCTGAAACTAGTAAGAGGTCTGAATGATTAAGAGGTTCTGACCCAGTAAGTGTTGAACCAATAAGTGTTGTTTGGTTGGGCATCTGAATGACTGTGCAGAATGACTATTTTGTCCTCTGAACCATTTCGCGCTAAGTGGAATACATATGAAAACAAACTTTCATTATAACCATTCAGAATACATCTTAAAATAAATCTTTCATTATAACCAACCAAAACGTATCTTAAAACAAACTTTCATTATAATAAACCAACATACATCTTAAAAATAGTTCACCAAGACACCGACACATATAACTTAACTAAACACCCACAAGTAGATGACACGTATCCATGCAGTCCATCACTCCCTCCATGACCTGAAAATATAGACAAATTTATAATTTTTTTAAAGATGGAATCACGAACAAAGATTGATCAAAACATGCCTACTGATGTGTGTCTAATGATGCTCTTTCTAAGTAACTCACAACTAAGCTTCAAATTTATAAAACAAGACTCTTAAAGAAATCACACAAAACCGACAAGTGTACCGATCACTAATAGTATAGAACTAAGGAAGTCCGAGTATTAAACACAAGGACACGTGAAAACGTTTTTAATACTTAAGCCTAACCAAGACTCACCTAAGAATATTTAAATGATTTTTAATAATTAACTACTTAACCTAACTTACTTTAACTAAGTCAATTAACTAGACTTAACTTAACTTAACTAAACACTTGATAAAACTTAGAGACTTAACTGCAATCGGAGAAAACGTCTACCTATGTAAGAATCATATTGAAGGTATAATAAGATAATGGATTGAAGAATCTCACGACACCGATTTCTAAGGATGACACAACTAATGTTTACTCAAGGAAGCTAGATCACCTCTCGGTCTCACCAACAAACTCTAACTTACACTTAGTTGATTTTAAGAACAAACCAGGAAACGAATTGTTAAAGTGTTCTAACGCCAACTCTCCTCTCGGTCTCACCGACACACTACCCTAATGGAGACGAATACTACACAACCAAGGATAGAGGAAGAATTTTGTAAGGCCCCGTTACCGGTACCCTACATTTGGTGTTGGATTTAATCATAAACGCAGTTCTTAATATCAGAGTTAATTAAAACATTCACGGAACATTAAAACATTCATAAAATATTACATATAAATCCATAACTTTGTCATAATTAAACATATTGTCTTTCAATTCAAATATAAATACTAAAACGTCTTTAAGTCTTCAGATGCCAGACTCTTATTCTTCTGCCATGTGTCCTCATTAAACGAGCTGCCTCATTCTACTCACCTGCGTGCATACTAAAAGTCAGCTACGCTGAGTGAGTTCTAGTTAATCAGGTAACATACAATACGTTCATTACTTCATACTTTCGTACATACTTTATATCCTCTTACTTCGTACATCGTATATATTCTTACCTTCATACTTTATTCTAAATTCCACTTTACATTATTCTATTCTGCCTCGAATATTATTAGGGTCCGGTCCCTTTTTCTGCCTTGAGTATTATTAAGGCTCAGTCCCTTTTCTGCCTCGAGATTATAAAGGGCTCGGTCCCTTTTCTTCCTTGAGTATTATTAGGGCTCAGTCCATTTTCTGCCTTGAGTATTATTAGGGCTAAGTCCCTTTCTTCTGTACCTGGCTACCTCTTATGTTCACTCATAACATGCGTACATATCATTCATACGTTATACATAACATTATACTATAATCATAACTTGACAATACGTGCAATATCCGAAGATCGTTCACGTACCGACAAGCATTCAATCATACCTTTCACATAATTCACATAAGGCATACACTTATCACTTAGGATAAGTGTATTAACAAATCACATCGAGTATGCACACAGCCCCGAAAACATAACAAGGAATGGTGCTAGAAACTCACCTGAATGCGGTTACGTTCACCGTTAATAGTTATTCCTTTCTTGAGTTGTGCACGACTAACTGTATAATGATTACATGTATTAATTAACTATTACTACTCATATCGTATTTCTATCTTAATATAACCCACAACGAACGGGGGTCCGGGGGCAGCGCCCCTGGCAGCGGGGTCTAGGGGCGGCAGCCCCTAGCAGGGTCCTAGGGGCAGAGCCCCTGGCTAGGGTCGAGCTGCCAGGTCAGCTTGAAAAATTTTTATTTCCATTAATTGTCGTAACACATTTTCCATTAGAATTTTAATTCATTAATTAATTCGTTAACTCAAAAGTTCAATGGCTTATTTGTAATTAATTCATTCTTTTATAAATCCAGGGACTGTTCTGTCATTTATCAAACCTCTAGTTCGTTACTTGGTTCTTAACGAATTGGTTTGTCTTAACGAACTGGTCATTATAGCGAATTGAACCCTCTAACGGACTGGTCCTTTGATGAATAAGTCCATATAACGAACCAGTCCACATAGCGAATCAGTCCAGGTAACGAATTAGACCTTCTAATTCGTTATCTCCTTAACGAATGACTATAACGAATTGGGGGTTAATTCGTGATCTTCTCCTTAACGAATCTGGACACGAACTAAGGCCAGTTTGTTATTCTTTCCTCAGCGAATCAACTTAACGAATTACCTCTAGTTCGTTAACTCTCCGTTAACGAATGAGGGTTAGGTCAGAGAATGTCAGAAACATTCTCTGACATGCTAACCTCGTACCAGCCGCCTTTCCGGCGCCGCCGCCGGAAAAACTCTGTTTCACCGGAAAAACGAGATCTAGCTCGTTTTCCACCGTTTTTCGTCTCATTTGGTACAGATCTGAGCTAGGGCGATCCCTAAGCTCATCTTTGGTTCGGTTTATACCTGATTCCATCCGGATCTCGTGACTTAAATGGTTTAACGATGTCGACTCGTCGTTTCGCGACCATATCTAACGGGTTTAAGCTAAAACAACATCATACTATCATTACCTCGGGTCGGTGCTTAGTTTCCTTCTTGGTTTCGGTTTAGATAGGGAGAGAACTAGAGAGAAGGCTTAAGTGTGTGTTTTGGTGGTGTATGGATTATGTGTAAAATGAGGAAATAATTGGTGATTATGGCCTATATATTTATGGATCATGGGCTTAAGCCCATGGTCTTTTCCTCGTTTCCTTTTAACCCAAGTCCGTAACTCCTATCCATTTAACCCAACACTAGCCCAACTCATATTCTATTTATCTAAACCGATAACGACCCACAATAAAATAGACGAACTTTATTTTATTATTATGATCAAAAGTAGGATGTTCCAAGTCTTCTCTCCTTAAAGAGGTTTCGTCCCCGAAACCTAACTATTACATAAAAAAAATTCAGGTAAAACTTGCGCATCTCATCCTCAGCTTCCCAAGTAGCATCTGAACCCTTGCGATGCTTCCATATCACTTTCACTAAAGGCATAACCTTGTGACGGAGTTGTTTCTCCTTGCGGTCGACTATCTCGATCGGTTTCTCAATATAGTTTAATTGTTCATTAACCTCAATGTCCATCAATGGAACGTGCGACGTGTCATCAGCAAGACACTTTCTCAGATGAGAAACATGGATGGTTGAATGAATTTCTTCCAACTCTTTGGGCAATTCCAGTTTATAAGCTACTTCACCCACACGATCTAAGATCTTAAATGG
Organism: Bidens hawaiensis; assembly: GCF_021521415.1. Classification (NCBI taxonomy): domain Eukaryota; kingdom Viridiplantae; phylum Streptophyta; class Magnoliopsida; order Asterales; family Asteraceae; genus Bidens; species Bidens hawaiensis. The sequence goes on along the minus strand of NW_027495589.1, from coordinate 122,525 downwards.
TTCAATGTATCTCGGACTCAACTTTCCCCTCTTCCTAAAATGAATAATCCCTTTCCAGGGCGAGACTTTGAGCATCACATTGTCCCCTATGTTAAACTCAATCGGCCATCATCGCTTATCAGCATACGTCTTTTGTCTGTCTTGAGCAACTTTCATTCTTGCCTTAATCTGATCGAACTTTGAAGAAGTTTCTTGCACAACTTCTAAACTTCCCATCTTTTTCTGACCAATTTCTCCCCAACACATGGGGGTTCTACAACGTCTACCGTAAAGCATTTCGAATGGCGGCATTCCAATACTTGAATGGTAGCTGTTGTTATAGGAGAACTCTGCCAGGTGTAGATGGTCATCCCAACTTCCTCCGAAGTCTAAAACACAAGCACGTAGCATATCCTCAAGGGTTTGGATCGTCCTCTCAGACTGTCCATCGGTTTGAGGATGATACGCAGTACTAATGTTCAACCTCGTCCCCATAGCTTCATGGAATTTCTTCCAGAATCTCAAGGTAAAACGTGTATCTCTATCTGACATAATCGATAATGGCACTCCATGTTTAGATACAACCTCTTTAATGAACAAGCCTGCTAACGTTTCTGACGAGATGGCCTCTCGTATAGGCAGAAAGTGAGCACTCTTGGTCAAACGGTCCACAATCACCCAGATGGTATCATGATGCTTAGCTGTACGAGGTAGCTTAGTTATGAAATACATGGTGATGTGTTCCCATTTCCATTCTGGTATCTCTAGAGGCTGCATCTTTCCATAAGGTTTCTGGTGTTCTGCTTTGACTTGCAAGCAAGTTAGGCATTTACTAACATAATCTACTACATCATTCTTCATGCCTGGCCACCAGTTATCTCTTTTCAAATATTGGTACATCCTCGTAGTTCCTGGATGAATCGAATATCTTGACTTATGAGCTTCATATAAGATTCGACCTATGAGATCTCCATGGCGTGGTATCCACATACGGTCAAACCTAGTCTTAACACCATGAGTGTTTTCCATCAACTCTTCTTTCTGACCGAAAATTCTTTCTTTCTTCACTAGCCCTTCATCTACCAACACTTCAGACTGTACTTTGATGATTTCATCAAACAGACTTGAATTCATAATCAACTGGTATGACTTCACTGTTGCGATGACTTCCTCATTCTTACGACTTAGCGCATCAGCGACCATATTAGCTTTACCAGGATAGTACTTTATATCGCAGTCGTATTCTTTTATCAGCTCTAACCATCTCCTCTGTCTCATATTCAGTTCTTTCTGCTCGAAGAAATATTTTAAGCTCTTATGGTCGGTGTAGATTGTACACTTAGTACCATATAAGTAATGTCTCCAAATATTTAAGGCATGCACTACTGCAGCTAGCTCCAAATCCTGCGTCGGATAAGTACTCTCGTGAACTTTCAACTGTCTAGACGCATACGCTATCACTTTTCCTCGTTGCATCAACACGTAACCTAACCATTGATGCGAAGCGTCAGCACAAATAACCAAATCCTCATCACCGTCGGGTAGAGCAAGGATTGGAGCTTGCGTGAGTCTCTTCTTTAATTCTTTGAAAGCTTCTTCTTGGAACTTTCCCCAACTGAATACTACTGACTTTCGGGTCATTCCGGTCAACGGTGCGGCTATCTTGGAAAAACCTTCGATGAATCTCCTATAGTAGCCAGCTAACCCTAAGAAGCTTCGTATATCAGTCGGATTATGCGGAGTCTTCCAGCTTGTGGTCGCCTTAATATTAGCTGGGTCTACGGTAATCCCTTCAGGATTTATCACGTGACCTAGAAATTGCACTTCTCTTAACCAGAACGCGCATTTCGAAAACTTAGCATATAACTTTTCCTTCTTCAGAGTCTCTAATACTTCTCTCAGATGCTCCGCATGATCAGACTCATTCTTTGAATAAATTAATATATCATCTATGAAGACAATAACTGATTTATCCAACATTGGCCGACACACCCTATTCATCATATCCATAAATGCTGCAGGAGCATTTGTTAGATCGAATGACATTACAAGAAACTCATAATGTCCATATCGCGTCCGGAATGCTGTCTTAGGGATGTCTGCCTCCTTTACTTTTATCTGATGATAGCCAGATCTTAGATCTATACGGGAGAACCAACTTGAACCTTGCAGTTGGTCAAACAGATCATCAATCATTGGCAAAGGATATCTATTCTTTACCGTAAGCTTATTCAACTCGCGATAGTCTATGCACATTCTCATACTTCCATCCTTCTTCTTCACGAATAACATTGGTGCGCCTCACGGGGAAACACTTGGTCTAATAAAACCCTTGTCGAGGAGTTCCTACAGTTGGGACATCAATTCTTTCATCTCGGACGGTGCTAGACGGTAAGGCGCTTTCGCAACGGACTGGGCTCCTGGTACTAAATCTATCTGAAATTCTATCTCTCGCTCCGGTGGCAACCCCGGAAGATCCTCAGGAAATACTTCTGAGTAGTCGCGCACAATGGGAACGTCTTTCATTTCTTTCGTCTCGTCATAGCATTGACAACATACACCAGGTAGGCACCGCATCCTCGCCTTAAGAATCCCTCGGCTTTTATCATCGAAATGACATTAAGCCCAGAACTTTCCTTATCACCATAAACCGTCACCGCACTACCATCCAGGGATTTTAATCTTATTATCCTACTCTTACATATGATCTGAGCTTCATATTCAGAATACCAATCCATTCCCAAAACCACATCGAACCCTCCTAAGGTCATAACATACAAGGTAACAGGGAACTCATGCCCCTCTAATTCTATCTTACAGTCCTTAACCATTTTCATTATTTTAACCGAAGTGTCACTAGCGGTTTCTACTATAAAAGTTTCAGACACTCGACAACATTTCATTTTAGCTAATTTACTAAATGGTGTAGCTACGAAACTTTTGTTTGCACCCGAATCAAATAATACAGAAGAAGAAATACCGTTTACTAAAAACGTACCAGTCACAACATCTGGAATCTTCTTGGCTTATTCTTGAGTCAGCATGTAGGCTTTGGTCCTCGGCCTAGTCTGATCAACATCATTCTTTCCACTTCCTCCAATTCCTCCATCAGTGCATTCCTTAGCAAAGTGGCCCAGCTTACCACATTTGTAGCAGGCGGGTTTTGACGTACAGTCGGGAGCATAATGTCCTACTTTTCCACACTTGTAGCAAGCGTTCGTACCAAACTTGCACTCACCAGCATGACTCTTCCCACACTTATGACAAACTTCCGAACCCTTACCCCATCTGCACTCACCTCCTTGTAAGGCCCCGTTACCGGTGCCCTACATTTGGTGTTGGATTTACTCATAAACGCAGTTCTTAATATAAGAGTTAATTAAAACATTCGCGGAACATTAAAACATTCATAAAATATTACATATAAATCCATAACTTTGTCATAATAAAACATATTGCCTTTCAATTCAAATATAAATACTAAAATGTCTTTAAGTCTTCAGATGCCAGACTCTTATTCTTCTGCCATGTGTCCTCATGAAGTGAGCTGCCTCATTCTACTCACCTGCGTGCATACCAAAAGTCAGCTACGCTGAGTGAGTTCTAGTTAATCAGGTAACATACAATACGTTCATTACTTCATACTTTCGTACATACTTTATATCCTCTTACTTCGTACATCGTATATATTCTTACCTTCATACTTTATTCTAAATTCCACTTTACATTATTCTATTATGTCTCAAATATTATTAGGGTCCGGTCCCTTTTTCTGCCTTGAGTATTATTAGGGCTCAGTCCCTTTTCTGCCTCGAGATTATAAAGGGCTCGGTCAAATTTCTTTCTTGAGTATTATTAGGGCTCAGCCCCTTTTCTGCCTTAAGTATTATTAGGGCTCAGTCCCTTTCTTCTGTACCTGGCTACCTCTTACGTTCACTCATAACATGCGTACATATCATTCATACGTTATACATAACATTATACTATAATCATAACTTGACAATACGTGCAATATCCGAAGATCGTTCACGTACCGACAAGCATTCAATCATACCTTTCACATAATTCACATAAGGCATACACTTATCACTTAGGATAAGTGTATTAACAAATCACATCGAGTATGCACACAGCCCCGAAAACATAACAAGGAATGGGGCTAGAAACTCACCTGAATGTGGTTACGTTCACCGTTAATAGTTATTCCTTTCTTGAGTTGTGCACGGCTAACTGTATAATGATTAAATGTATTAATTAACTATTACTACTCATATCGTATTTCTATCTTTATATAACCCACAATGAACGGGGGTCCGGGGGCAGCGCTCTTGGCAGCGGGGTCTAGGGGCGGCAGCCCCTAGAAGGGTCCAAGGGGCAGAACCCCTGGCTAGGGTCGAGCTGCCAGGTCAGCTTGGAAAAATTTTATTTCCATTAACTGTCGTAACACATTTTCCATTTGAATTTTAATTCATTAATTAATTCGCTAACTCAAAAGTTCAATGGCTTATTTATAATTAATTCATTCTTTTATAAATCTAGGGATTGTTCTGTCATTTATCAAACCTCTGGTTCGTTATTTGGTTCTTAACGAATTGGGTTGTCTTAACGAACTGGTCATTGTAGCGAATTGAACCCTCAAACGGACTAGTCCTTTAGCGAATCATTCCATATAACGAACCAGTCCACATAGCGAATCAGTCCAGGTAACGAATTGGACCTTCTAATTCGTTATCTCCTTAATGAATGACTATAACGAATTGGGGGTTAATTCGTGATCTTCTCCTTAACGAATCTGGACACGAACTAAGGCCAGTTTGTTATTCTTTCCTCAGCGAATCAACTTAACGAATTACCTCTAGTTCGTTAACTCTCCGTTAACGAATGAGGGTTAGGTCAGAGAATGTCATAAAAGTTCGGTTTGTGAACCCGAACTTTTAGGGATCGAGCCAGAACATATCGAAGGGAAATTATCGCCAAGGTGGCCAACAGGGTTCGTATGATCAAAATTGGGGGTATAACAGAGACAGTAACCGAGGTGGAAATTCATCGGGTAATCAGGACCAGCAGAGGGGCTACTCAGGAAATGCGGATGAGTCGGTGCACTCAAAGTTGGATGCATTGATGAAGATTATGGCAGATCATAAGACTGAAACGAAGAAACAATTTGAGTTACATGATAAGTCAGTAGAGGCAATGTCAAAACAGATTGGTCAGCTAGCTGCAGATATGGCAAATTTGCAAAAGAGCGCAGGTCAACTCCCGAGTGATACTACAGTCAACCCGAACCATTACTGCTCAAGCTCCAAGAAGGGAAACAATGTGCACATCAATGCGGTAAGTCTTTTACCTAATTTTGAAATTTCTAGTGTTGAAGTTAATTCACCGCCATAGTTTGTTGAAGGGGTGGTGGAAGATGTTAGTGATGAGAGTGATTTTGTTGGTCAAAATGAAACGGTTTTCCAAAATGGCTCAAAATTAAAAGCAAATGAAACATCTTTTTGTGAAAATTGTTCTTGTGATAAATGTTTTAATGAAAAATTGACCAACACAAGGGATGAAGGGGCGGAGAATAATACCACCTCAAGTAAATTTCAAGACTCGGGAGTGCCGGTTTTATCAATTCAAATTGGGAAATCTAAAACATATCGGGCACTTTTAGATCTTGGAGCATGTGTTATTATCATGCCCGGTAGTTTATATGATCAGTATGAATTTGGCCCATTAGAAAGGGTAAACACCACCGTGGTGTTGGCGGACCAAACTCATACACTTCCCCGGGGCGTGATGACTAATGTAATGGTTCAGGTGGAGGAATTTTTCCAACCAATTGACTTTCTTGTACTTGACTATGCTAAAAGTGTGAATAATACACAACCACAAGTCATATTGGGTAGGCCATTCCTTGCTACAACACATGCGGTGATTGACTGTGCTAAGGGGGTTTTGGGAATTAAGTGTGAAGACCGTGATAAACGGTTATTATTGTTTGAAAATGCTATTAACCCTCTTGTTGACAAGTGTGTATCCTTTGACAAGGATCACACAAAAGAGGAATGTTTTGTGATTGACATGATAGATAAAAAGGGATTTGAGAAACAACATAGTGAGAAGCTGGAAGAGAAAGGTAGCCGGCCAAGGAAGAAGAAAGTGAGACATCCACCCAACCAAAATGATCGAGAATGGAGATTGAGGATGTTCGGGCCAGATCCTGGCCTATCGGAAGACTGGCAACAAATGATTGAAGAAAAGCGTGCTTATAAGAGAAGGTTGCACGGGAGCGGGCCAGACGCCCACCTTGAATGCCATAAAAGTTTCAAAAGGGTGGTGATTGTACATTTTGTATATTTTTAGTTTAAATTTTGATTTTTTTTATATTACTAATTATATTTCAAGCGTACCATCATAGCAAAAGCTAAGTGTGGGGATACCGCACCACGAGAAAATTTGGGATTTTGATGCGTCCGTTTAGCTACCCAGAGTGCTTTCATGTTCTTTTTGCTGTGGTTAATCTAGGTACGTGTATATTTTGTTGTAACCGAACTTTTTGGGTGTTGTTCACTATAAACCCTCACGAGACCCCACTCGTCCTCCCGGGCTACCGGGGGGGGGGGGGGTTTAAAGGGCTTGTTGCATACGCTAAATGCAATCGTGATTCCTAAGAAAGTGAGTTAGATCTTTTAACGTTTTTAACTCATTTAATAGAATTTATTTTGAAACAACTTAATTTGGCTCGGTAATTATTTTAATAAAATTAACAAATATTTATTTTCATAACTCTTAAAAGACCTATGTCTTACACTTGTGAGAAGCTTGTTTCTACATATCTCGAGATTTTGCAGGTTCGATTGTCAGTTTCGTAATTGGATGAGACGAGAGTATACGAGTGTTATGAGAGTTCACGAGCCGACTGGTCCTTCTCCAGTCCCATTAATATCAGGTGATTTCAGTTTCATATTTATTTTGTTTTTATTACTTTAAACGTTAAAAGTGTAATTGTATAATTGTTATAGTCAAAAGGTCAATTTCAACCCCGTCCCTCAAATATTCATTAATTGTTTTATCTATTTTAACTTTGAGGACAATGTTACATATTCATACATTGAGGACAATGTAAACCTCAAGTGTGGGGATGGAGGAAATTTGAAAAATTTTAGCCCGATAGTACCTCGAAGAGTGTTCAGAAACCAAAGTTGTTAACTGTTAATTATTGCCATTAATGCCAAGTCATAGGTTTCTGGTCATGGTTGGTTTGTTAGCTTCTCATTAGTCTTACTCACAAATGTTTTTATAACAAGAAGTTGAAAATGAGGTCGTTTAGGCGGGGATAACGAGTCATGGGGACAGGTACACATGTTTATATCGTCAACCCTATTCCTCCGGAACGTGTGTGAGTTGACCCAAATATATATAATACATATATAATATATAATACACACATATCATTTGAGTGCTTTCACTGATGTTCATGGATTACGGGATCGTAGTTCCCAAAATGTAGAAGTGATAGAGGCAATTAGGTTAAGCCTCGTATGGATGAGCGCGAGTGTGGGTACTGGGGGGTTGGGGCCTCATACATTATACATATGAGGATGGTTAATGTGAAAGGAGGGGGGTTGGGTCCCTTAGAAAACATTTCTTGGACTTATTTTTCATTTGTTTAACCCCGAAATTATGTTACGAGACGACCCAGCTTACTAGGTTTATTTGTAATTGCATTTTTTTTGTTCCATTATCAAGCATCACGTTATTTTGCTTAAAAAAACTTGAGGAAAAAGCCAAAAAGATGTCTGTTTATATTCAGTTATGTATTCAGTAGTTCGTTTATGTAAAAAAAAACAAAAGAAAGAAAAAGAAAAAAAAAGAAATCAGTATGTATGTTAGTTTGCTTATTTAGAGGTTTTATAACAAGTCAGTCAGTTTGTATAGCAATTTCATTTATTTAGATGTTTTGTAATAAGCCGGGTCGGATCGTTTGAGCTACTTAAATATTTCCATTCAATACCCTTACACCTGGCCCCGTTACAATCCTTTAAAGACCTCTTGATTTGCATTTGTGTCAAAGCAGTTTTAAGGATGGATACCTGTTTATGAGTGATACTGAGAGCAGAGTGATACTAGCACATCTTTTGCTAGTCCAGATATTAAACCGAGAGGAGAGTTATTATATTATGAGGGGTATGAGCATGTGTGCCTTAATCAGAAACAAAGTACACTTGTTTGGGCGGCCCTATTGTTTTTATTATAGAACTTAACCGTATTTGTGGGATATCAATCTAGAAAGTGCCAGTCTGGTAAACTGGGTATGACCTTAAACCTTACTAGTATTAATGGTGATAATTCGCATACCTATGATGGAGGTTAATGTTTACTTTAGAGTTTTGCTTGAGGTCAAGCAAAAGATAAGCGTGGGGATGTGATGGTCGGGTATTTTGTATATATATTAGTATATTAATTATGTAGGTTTGTTGAGTATATTGTTAGAACTTTGATACTTCATACATGTTTTTGTATTTCAGGTCATTGATCGTTAAAGATGCTAAAATTGAGACTTGTACGAGCATCGAATGATATATCAGGAAGACCGAAGCATGATTTGATGTGTTGGGAAGTGTTACAAGGATTCGGGAAGAGTATGGATGAGAAATCATAAGCCGATGCTAAAACTGAACAAGATGGGTTGACAAAATGCGACCTTGAAGTAAAACGAGCATATCCTGATCTAGAAAATGAGTTACGGGAGCCATAATATATGAATTTTGGGTTTCTAGACGAGAGGAATCTTAAAATGAGGTTTTCTTAGGTCGAGATGAGATGGTCATATAGCCATCGCTTATCGCGACGGGCATAAAAGACGAGAAATTTAGGTTTATATGTTATTTTTCATTCTGAAGAACCCTAAATCCGTTTTTGAAGAATAGAGGCGATTCCAGCAGTCCAAGAAAGCGATTTCCACTATCCTAGCTCGTGTCAAGACCCTACATATGATTTATATCATCCGTATCGAAGATTCAATGATGTCTAGACTCTGCTAATCTCCTAGAATCGCACCCGGGATGTATAGTTTGTAACCTTTTACAGTGTTTCTCATGTGCTTAAGAATACTAATGTTTTGTTATTGATGATTAATATATGATTATTGAAGTTTGGTATTTTTGAGTGTTCGGTCGGTTTAGGTTTACGTTGGTCTGAACGATCTGTTACCAGTTGCTAGATAATTAGTCATATAACTGTTTGGTTAGATTGAATACGATAAAACATACAATTACCCTTAACTGATTCACACTGGCAAGGACTGTTTGATAACCAGTGCCGTGTGTAAAGTAATTGTTGATGTCTAAGGTTTTATCTGATGATCAATTTTCAGTTAATCGTTAATAGTTAATCGGTTAGGTTGCACGAGATACTGTTGGTTGTTTAATTGAATTCTCGAGTGTGATTTGCTTTGTTAACTGCTTGAAATTCGTTTACTTGTTCATTGCTTAGTTCTCTAAACTCACTTTAATTGCTTGTGTGATCAGCACTAGAACCATTTACTTCATAACATTAAATCTGTACACGAATTGCATTGATCACATACTCTTTGTGATACGATACCCTACTTGCTCTAACTATTTAGAATAATTAGGTTTTTGATTGACTCAAACGACGGTCATCATATATCACCTAATAGCCGACCAGCTAATAAACTTTATTTCTTTTCTTGCTTGGACAGTTCTGATCGGCACCTTATGGGGCTGGTAGGGTTCTTTTTTTTATTATCTTAATATATTATGCATGTAAGGCTTGGATCTTGTGGGCTTGGGTCAGGCCTTGACTTGTAGTATTAAATCTTAATAAAAAAGGCCCCTAGAGTCTTCAAACTTTACTCTTTTCTCCATTAACACTCATAACCTACAATTAATATTCAGTCTTTGTAAAATCATGTAAAAACAATCCATAACTCTTATTTATTATACTTAAGCACGTAAAACATGATAAAACGATACGGAAAGTAAGTGTGTTTTACAACACATCAAACATCCCTACACTTAAGACTTTTCGTCACTGAAAAAGAAATCTACACTGGATCATAACCAAGTGAAAATCAACAACCTCCCAAATTATTTATCATTATTAAAGCACAAGAAACAACTCGACATATTGACCGCGATTTCCGATATTGTTGTCCACTTAAACCCAGCCACCAGCCAATCAAGCCCCCCCTTTTGCATTAAACGTTTAAAGTCCAAAAATCAAGGCTACACCTACCCCATCTCAGACAAAGAGAGCTAGAAGACTAGAGTCGAAGCAAACTGGTTCGACAAATCACCATAAGCCAAGGACTCGTTGATGGTACTAATTAGATGCACTGGGTAAAATTTTGATGGATGAATGGTCATGTGGAGGTCGTACGAGCTATTCCTAAATATTATTGGACTTTGTCCTATAAATTCCTAACTTGATATTTATTGACTAAAAACCTTCAAGCCCCAATAGTGTATCCTTAGAGTCACCATCCCCAAGGTAACACGTAAACTCTAAGTCCCGTCTAGAATGTGCATCTTTGGCCTCTTTTACTAAATTTAAAGAATGCTTCTTTGGCATTTTACAATACATAACTTTCTTCACAAGCATTTGTTTTTCTTGAACAGCTTTTGAGAATACACATAACTTTCAAAACATACTTTTTTTTCAATCTTTTATATCACCCTAAAATATATAACTATTTCTAAGCTTGTAAAAAGATGGACATGTGGTGTGTGCTGGTTTTGAGTGCATCTAAGTATAACCATCTCAAAGTTTTCAGATTATGGTAATCCTCCCTAAACATCGAAATTCAGTTTCACCGTTTTTCAAATTATTATATATATAAAAAATGCTTAAGAGGACTATCAAAGCTAGTTGGGCCTAACGTCACATCCCAAATCAGATATGCAAACCACCCGTCTTTTATTATTATATTATATATTTCAAAAGTTTCGAGAGTTCGTTAGCACATTGGTAATAATATCATTTCCTACTTAACGTAGAACAAAAACAATTTTCAAGGGATATTTTTCTTTAAAACTCTTTTATTTATTTTTTCAACTTTTTTTTCTCTAATTCAGTCGCCCCAGCCACTTTCAGTTTTCAGGTCAATGGCTATCCCGTATGTCTACAGGTAGATAACTGGACCAAACATATACAAGTATATGTCCCTCGAACTTATGTAGCCGACATAAATTTTAGCCAAAAAACAAAACAAATTTTTTTTATATTTTTTATTTTTATATATATTTTTTAATTTTTTTTTCCTAAAACTAAGTAAAATAAATTCCCATACCCACACTTAGAACAAAATCGTCCTCGATGCGAACAAGGAAAAGAAACAAAATAAGATAAAAATAAAACTTAAAGCAAAAAGTAAAACAGAGAACGGGTTACTCCCCTGGTTTATATGCAGAATATTCACCAGTTGTGTATCAATCGAACGACCGTATAGCATTTCATTCACGACCGCAACCTCGGGAGAACCATTTTCAAAACGCCATCAGAGCTACCATGCGCATAATAATACTTTCAATAACTCAAACTCGCTCGCATGTAGCGGCGTACAAAACAGAAAGTAAAAACATAAGAAATAAACATATTTTTATGTTTTTGTATTTTTTTTTAAATTTTTTTTATATTTTTTAATTTTTAATTAACAAAAATAAAATAAAAAAAAGATAATAAAGAAAATCATAATATAAACTACACAACTTGGGCTGTCTCCCGAGTGATGCATCCAACACGTCTACGCCTCGGTGAATGAATCAAGGTAGAACACCTCGACGGTCTGATATGCAACCGGCTCTCCTATGTAATGCTTCAACCTATGACCGTTCACCTTAAACTTCCCGCTTTGATCTTGTATCTCAATAGTAACATACGGGAAAACCTAAGTGACCGTGAATGGTCCCGACCATCGGGATTTCAACTTTCCCGGGAATTACCTCAACTGGGAGTTATACAATAAGACCTTATCCCCACACTTGAACTGCTTATTACCCTTCAACTTCCTATCATGCAGTTCCTTCGTCCACTCCTTATACCTAAATGACTGTGCATACGCATGATCCCGGAGCTCCTCCAACTCGTGTAACTGGTGGAAACGTTTGCCCTCTGCGGCGGATAAATTAAGATTAACCCTCTGAAGTGCCCATGAAGCATGGTACTCCAACTCAATAGGAAGATGAGAGGACTTCTCATAAATCATCTGAAATGGTGTGGAACCAGTCGGAGTCTTGTAGGCTGTACAGAAGGCCCACAAAGCGTCATCTAATTTGTCGGACCAGTCCCGACGATTCGCACTAACGGTTTTCTCAAGAATACGTTTGATTCCCCAATTACTCACTTCCACCTGCCCACTAGTCTATGGGTGGTAGGCGGTCGCAAGCCGATGGGTGACCCCATAGCGCTGCAACGCCTTTTACATCTGCGCATTGCAGAAGTGAGTACCTCGATCACTGATCAAGGCTTTCGGGACTCCAAAACGAGAGAAAAGATTCTTCAAAAATCTCACTACAACTCGGGCGTCGTTAGTGGGCAAGGCTTTGGCCTCGACCCACTTGGAGACATAATCAACAGCCAAAAGTATGTACTTGTTCCCTCGAGACGATGGGAACAGGCCCATAAAATAATACCCCAAATATCAAAAACTTCGCATACTTGAATCACACTTTGGGACACCTTATTCCGGGGTGAGATATTACCGACACGTTGGCATCGATCACAACTTTTAACGAACAAATGAGCATCTTTGAAAATCGATGGCCAATAGAATCCAGAATCAAACACCTTCTTCGCCGTCGAACTCGCACCGTGGTGACATCCTGTTGTTCCACATGAAAATGGCTCAGAATCTGCCATCCCTCCTTAACATCTACACACCTCCTAAATAAGCTGATCAGCACCGATACGGAAAAGATACGGGTCGCCCCACAGGTAAAAGTTAACATCAGCAAAGAATTTCTTCTTTTGCTGGTAAGGCATCTTCGGGAGGTACCCGTCAGCAAGATAGTTCGCGAAGTCAGCGAACCATGAAAAACCCTCATCCTGTGCCGTAACAAACATGAGACTCTCTGTAAAAAAACGATCGTCGATCCTGACCCCCGAATCTCATAACTCATCTCCCTTTAGACGTGAAAGATGATCGGCTGCCACATTCTCGGCCCCCTTTTATCACGGATCTCAATATCAAACTCTTGAAGCAACAGAATCCAATGGATAAGACGAGGCTTAGCATCCTGCTTGCTGAAGAGATATAGAATAGCAACATCGTCCGTGTACACAATCGTCTTGGACAGAACTGTATAGGACCTGAATTTATCAAATGCAAACACCACAACTAAAAGCTCTTTCTCGGTGGTGGTATAGCTCTCCTGTGTGCCATTTATGGTCCAGCTAGTATGGTAAATCGGATGGAAGTGTTTATCCTTCCGCTGTCCAAGAACCGCTCCGACTGCGAAGTCGCTCGCGTCACACATCAACTCGAATGGTAACGACAAGTCTGGAGTAACCATGATCGAGGCGTTAATGAGTTTGCCTTTTAGAAGATCAAACGCCTCGATACACTGCTCAGAATAGACGTATGGAGCTTCCTTCTCCAGAAGTTTGGTCATGGGTCTCGTGATCTTAGACAAAACAGGCGGTAGAACCCGACATGACCTATAAAACTACGAATGGATCTCACAGAAGCGGGCGGGGGAAGATTAGAAATGGTCTCGACCTTCGCTCGGTCAACCTCAATCCCCGCACTCGAAATCCGATGCCCGAGAACAATGCCCTCGCGAACATGACACATCTCCCAGTTAGGGACTAGGTTGGTGTCGACACAGCGGGACATCATCTTCTCACGATTAGACAAACAATGATCGAAGGAACTCCCGAAAACAGAAAAATCATCCATGAACACCACCATGGGGTCCTCGATCATATCATGGAAAATGGCTACAATACACCTCTGGAATGTGGCCGGAGCGTTACACAGTCTGAACGGCATACGTTTATAGGCAAACTTCCATAAGGGCAGGTAAAAGTGGTTTTCTCCTGGTCATTGGGAGCTATCTGAACCTGGAAATACCTGGAGAAACCATCTAAGAAGCAGTAGTACTGCTGACCTGCTAAACGCTCCAACATCTGATCAATGAAGGGTAAAGGAAAGTGGTCTTTTCTAGAGGCATCATTCAGTCTGCGATAGTCGATGCATAATCGCCATCCAGTCATAGTCCTAGTTTGAATGAGCTCGTTCCTCTCATTGGTGACGACAGTCATGCTAACTTTTTTTGGAACCACTTGGACTGGACTCACCCAAGCACTATCGGAAATGGGGAAAATGATCCCCGCATCAAGGAGTTTAATGATCTCCTTCTTCATGACCTCTTGCATTTTCGGATTAAGCCGCTGTTGCGGCTGAACGACAGTTTTGAAATTATCCTCCATGAGAATTTTATGAGTGCAAAACGAAGGGTTGATACCCTTAATGTCGATAATATTCCATGCAATCGCCTCTTTGTGCTCTCGTAGCACCCTCAGCAACTTATCCTTCTCGACCTCCATTAAAGCAGATGCAATGATAACCGACAACTTCCTCTCTTCATCTAAAAACGCATACTCAAGATGGGCAGGTAAATCCTTAAGCTGTAAGGAAGAAGGAGGACTCTCGACAGAAGGTCGGTCCATAGGATCGTCTCTACGATATCAGCAGACACGCTAGATTCAGGGATATGCGAATCGTTGTCATCAGATAAGGACTGATTGCTCATGGCAACCATCTAAATCTCTGGAATCTCCCTATCGAGAATCTGGGTGTTGGAGGCAGATCCTCCCAGATCTCGCTGAAAAACTCCCCAACATGTTCCCTGATGGTATCGATGAAGTATAAGGAGTCATCAGCAGACTTGGGGTGTTTCAGTGACTGTCGAACGTCAAAAGTGACGTTCTCCTCCCCAACTCTCAAAATCAACTTACCCTCACAGACGTCGATCAATGCCTGTGTAGTGGAAAGGAATGGTCGGCCTAAGATAAGTGGGATACTATCATCATCTTTCATGTCCAAGATGACAAAGTCCCCCGGGAAGATGAACTTTTCGACACGAACTAGCATGTTCTCGACCACCCCTAGGGGGTATTTCACAGAACGATCAACAAGCTGGATACTCATACGGGTAGGCCTCGGTTCACCTAAGCCCAACTTGCGATATACAGAATACACCATGAGATTAATACTGGCACCAAGATCCGCCAGCGCATGAACAACCGTATCATCACTCAAGATGTAGGGAATCATGAAACTCCCAGGATCAGACATCTTTTCTGGTAATTTCCTCTGCAAGATTGCAGAGCAACTAGCACTCAAAGGGATGGAAGAGACCTCAGCTAACTTCTCCTTATTTGAAAGAATATCCTTAACGAACTTTGCATATTTCGGCATTTGAGTAAGTGCCTCAAGTAATGGAATGATAAGGTGAAGTTGCTTCAAAAGATCAAGAAATTTGGTGTTCTGCTCCTCGTGTTTATCCCCGCGGAGTCTCCCTAGATATGGAAGTCTAGGCTTGTAGACTCTCGCTGGTGTGCTGGGTAATGGCTGATTCTCGGCCTGTGCTGTACTTACTGGGCTTCGCCTCTGACGCACCTTGGCCGGTGGAGACTCCAACTGAATCTCCTCATCCACCTGCTCCTCTCCACCGACTGCAAGTTCCTGATTCACGGGCTCACTACGTGCCCCTGCACTTCTCCTCATTGTCACAGCCTTCGCGAATGCCTTCGGATTTTGCTAAGTGTTACTCGAAAGTGTACCTGGCGACCTCTCATTCAGACGACTTGCTATTTCCCCATCTGACGCTTAACATTTTGAATGGATGCCCCCCTGATTCCTCATTAATGACTCATGCTCCCGAAATTTCTCTTGGGTCTCTTTGTGACGGGAGTCCTCTCGCGTCATAAGCTTTGACAGAATCCGTGTTTGCTGTGCCATCATCTCCTCTAACGTGGACTTCTTCTCCCCACTACTCGCTCCCTCTACGGATTCCTGGAATAGACTCTGACACGGCTGGAAGCCGGACTGATTTCTGTTCCTCCAGTTTGAATTTTTGTTACCTCTCCAACCCGAATTATAAGAATTGAAAGAATTTTGATTTCGGTTCGGATTATTAACAAAGTCTACAGCCTCTTCCTGGAAACCTACGGGGCACTGAACGGCATCATGCCCTCCTCTACAAATCTCGAACAGCTTACTCTTCATCTGCAATTCCTTCACGATCTTCGCCAACGCCTCAACCTGTGCCGCAAGTGCGGTGACCGTGTCGATTGAATGTATGCCGCATGATAAGGAGTCGACGGTTTTGGTGCTCTTAGCGGGTGGTCGCTAGTATCCACTCATGGCTAACCCATTAAACAAGGCAATGCACTCATCGGTATCCTTCGTCGTTAATAAGTTGCCTCCAGCAGCAATGTCAAGCATACTCTGAGTTGCGTATGTCACTCTGTTATAGATTTTTTCAACAACTGCCCAGTCTTGCAGGCCATGGTTCGGGCATAAAGCAAGTAGATTATTGAATCTCTCCCAGGCCTCGTAGAAGCTCTCGGTGTCCTCCATCTGGAAAGAATGAATCTGGTTACGCAAACGAGCGGCCTTAGCCGGAGGATCGTATTTCTCAAGAAACTGGGTCTGCATGGCGGCCCAAGTAGCAATGGATCCCTGTGGGAGGGAATCAAGCCACAAACTCGCATGATCAACGAGTGAGAATGGAAAAACGTGGACTTTGATGGCGTCTTAGGATACGCCGGCAAGATGAAACGTGTCGCAAATACGTGCAATGCGAGTGAGATGAGAATGCGGGTTTTCGTGGAGCAACCCGTGAAATTGAGCAGAATGAGTGATGGTATTCAGATTGTTCAATGGAATCTGCTATGTCGTCGTAACTGCGATGGCTGGTGGAGCAATGTTGGATCTCGCGCCAGCGTCGACCGGACGGGCCCGGTCTGCAATTGTCCTCCCCTGTGGTGCCGCGTCGCCCATGATCCTATCCCTAATGACGAGTTCATAAAAAGTAGGAGAAGATGATGTATTACCAACAGACGACGAAGAAGAACGGGAAGACGACTTGGTACAACGCCTCTCACGCAACTCTCTCTCTGTTTCGGAAAATCCTTCTGCTTCTGGTGGTCCTAGAGATCGAGTACGTTGCATACAACTATTAAAATAAACAAAATAACTAAAATTAGCTAAACCATTTTAACTAACAAACAAATCAAATAAGAAAAACAAGTAGCAAACAAGGTAAGTCCTAACTCGAGTCGTTCTCAATACGCCTCTAACCATGTCCTCGGTAACGGAGCCAAAAACTTGATGTGTATCTAATGATGCTCTTTCTAAGTAACTCACAAATAAGCTTTAAATTTATAAAACAAGACTCCTAAAGAAACCACACAAAACCGACAAGTGTACTGATCCCTAATAGTATAGAACTAAGGAAGTCCGAGTATCGAACACAAGGACACGTGAAAACGTTTTTAATACTTAACCCTAACCAAGACTCACCTAGGAATATTTAAATGATTTTTAATAATTAACTACTTAACCTAACTTACATTAACTAAATTAATTAACTAGACTTAACTTAACTTAACTAAACACTTGATAAAACTTAGAGACTTAACTGCAATCGGAGAAAACGTCTACCTAGGTAAGAATCATATTGAAGGTATAATAAGATAATGGATTGAAGAATCTCACGACACCGGTTTCTAAGGTTGACACAACTAAGGTTCACTCAAGGAAGCTAGATCACCTCTCGGTCTCACCAACAAACTCTAACTTACACTTAATTGATTTTAAGAACAAACCCGGAAACGAATTGTTAAAGTGTTCTAACGCCGACTCTCCTCTCGGTATCACCGACACACTACCTTAATGGAGACGAATACTACATAACCTAGGATAGAGGAACAATTTGGTTCAACTTAAACAAGATCAACTAATCGCTCACAAACCCAAACCCGACAAGAACCGAACCCGCTCTCGCGCGATCCTAATCTTAACAAGCAAAAGCTATGAGACGACTTTACTTCCTATCACCTCTCGGTCTCTAAGAAGGTGTTCACCCACAGAATCTAATCAATTAACATACCCACTTAAACTCTACGGTTGATCACCCTACAAACAATCTCTAAACATAAAGTAAAGAGTTCAAACAAGCTAAAATCAATCAAAACCGATTCAATCAACCAAAGCAAGAGGTATTTGAGTATAATTAATAAAAACACAGTCAATAAACACAACCTAATTCAATGTTAAACCAAACTTTTCATTAAAAAATCAATTCATGATGATCAACAATCCATAAAACTCACTAAAACCTAACAATAATCATCAAACCTAGGTAGAACTAACAAGTTTAGCCTAACATGATTTTTGGACAGCCGCAAACACTTATTATAACCATCATATTAATCACCACAAACATAATAAAAACCATCCAACAATCTGTCAAGATCATACACAATTCAAACTTCAATACAATTGCGAAACAATTCAATTTAAAGACCAAAATCAACGAGTTATGAACCTTGAATAATAAAGCAAAGTTTATAGATGTTTACTATCAATTAGAGCTGAGTTTTTGTGATTAAAATTAACGCTAGCTGCTTTCCAAGACGTCCTTAACAATCTCCTTCCTCTCCTAGCCACCACAAAGCTTGCAAAAAAGATTTTTCTTCCTTTCCTCTTGGCTGAGTTGCGATCGATAGGTTGTAAGGATGTTTAAATTTTGTTTGTTGTTCACTTTGCTTTACATGTGAGAATAAATCTCCGCCACACAACCCTAACTCCCATTTGCTTCCTTAAAACCAACAAACAAAATAGTATATCACCTAATAGCCGACCACCTAATAAACTTTATTTCTTTTCTTGCTTGGACAGTTCCGATCGGCACCTTATTGGGCTGGTAGGGTTCTTTTTCTTTTTTTTATTATCTTAATATAATATGCATGTAAGGCTTGGATCTTGTGGGCTTGGGTCGGGCCTTGACTTGTAGTATTAAATCTTGATCAAAAAGGCCCCTAGAGTCTTCAAACTTTACTCTTTTCTCCATTAAAACTCGTAACCTACAATTAATATTCAATCTTTGTAAAATCATGTAAAAAAATCCATAGCTCTTATTTATTATACTATTAAGCACGTAAAACATGATAAAACAATACGGAAAGTAAGTGTGTTTTACAACACATCACCTACCTAACCAGTCCATTGCATATATACCAAAGATGCATGATTTGAGTTGTCTTGAAAAATCAACATACCTCCTACTGTAAATATACATCACATGACCAAATGATGATACTTTATTATAATCCTAAGACAAGAAACGTTCAAAATGTATATTTGAAGAAGTAAATAGAATAAGTTGTAAAAGAATGATGTGTCTCATAACTTAATAGCCAAATCAAGCAAAACAAAGTTGTAAAAGAATAAATACAAAAAAAAGCTTTTTAACCGGTAAAGCAAACGCATCATGAGACCCGACATAAGAAAGGTTCCAAAAGCAATAACTCCCAAATGCAACATGCAGCCTAAACCACCTGCAATACAATGAGATTTAAGGTAATTCAATAGGTACCAATTAGAATTTACATAACCTATTGACATGAACAAAAAGCATAAGCTACAAATAAAACAAATAAAGCGCATATAATAGGTATGATCATATAACACCAGGTATCGGTAAAGAACCGGTACAATACAGATTCGTTACGAGTACCAAGTTGATTAGTGCATTTTAGTAAATTCAGTTAAATTCATAACCTAGTGTTTTCATTGATGATTTACAATTACATTGTCACAAATGTGTATTTGGCCACTATAATACCTTTTCAATTAAATGGCATCACAAAAATGACATAAACATGAAAAAAATAAAACTAACATAGATTTCGTTCACATTGTATACCAAAGTTTTTCATAGAAGCGCGATTACAAGCCAACCCCACAAACTAATTAGCAAGATACACAGCAAACTGAAACAATTTACTTAAATCACTTCCGAACACACAAGCATTCAAAAATCAAAATGTTTTAACTAATTATCACAACATAATCAAAACAAATAACATCCTAAATCAAATTGCGAACACCTGGAAAGACAAATCTTACGAACACCTGCCCTAGCATGAATTACATAATAACACTAGACCAACAAATCAGTTAAAGGCTTAATAATGCAGCTTCAATAAACAAAAGATGACTATCCTTAATGATCCTAGAACCAAATAACAAAGTAAACATGATGGATATGTGCGTACTAAAACCATGATCGGTCAAGAAAGGGATGGATTAAACATGTTTTGCATGTAGTAGCACGAATAAGTAAACAAAAATGCAAAAAACACATTTATGCATAAGCTGATAGTATATTTTGCACATTTACAAACTAACATAGTAAATGAATATGCTATCCACAACTCAATATGAGAACTTCACTTGAAAACTAATGCTAATAAGTTCATGGTTAGCATTAGAATTTAGATTTTTAATAATCTTAAGACTATGATATATATGGTTCATATATCATGATGAATTATAAAGGCAAAAGAATTGTGACAGTTTGTGGCTTTTATTGTAAATTTGTAACTCAGTTAACAAATTAGTAGAAGAGCATCTGCAAACATGCAGCAGTTTGTGGCTTTTATTGTAACTCAATTAACAAGAAAGAAAACCTAACCCATGACCCAAACATCCTTAAATTGACCTAAAAACAATCTTAATTAAAAAAGTGAATCGATTGAACCAAACAATTAGAAACTGATTAAGCTGAATCTATTGAATAAAGCAATCAGAAATCGGCTAAATAGAAATCGATTAAAACTAGATAGATGGAGGTAGAAATAGAAACCAATTGAACTAGAAATAGAAATTAAACCTGGTTTCCTACGAGGATGAAATCGTTGGAGCAAAACAGGACATGGTGTTCAAGGTCCTACGGCAAGAGGTGCAGTCTAGCGGCGATTGACTATGGCGGAGGTGAAGAATGGTGATGAAGAATGGTGGTGAAGAAGAAGGAGAAGGAGAAGGAGAAGGGAGATGGTGCGAAGGTGAAGGGGTATATTTGTCTCTGAATGGTTCAACAAAGTTTTAAAGCTGAATGGTAAAGAGATGTAAGGAGCGATTCCGAGGTTTTTTTTATCAACCAAACACTCCAATATCTGAACGAATCAGACATCACATCTGAATGGGCTCCATTTAGATGTAAACAAACAAGCCCTTAATGTAGTTGGTTGATAATAATCACAACTTAGAAAATAGCTGTCACCGGTCCCAACTTTCGCACAGTTTTTTTCATTGGACCCTCATTAAAAAAAAGCTAACGACGTTAAGTTTTTTCCAAATTTCAAGTTGATGTTTTATGTCTTTCGTTCGGAATGAGGATACGGTTTATTTATGTGAAACTTACCTCAAAACTGTGATTGAAACGACTAAAGGATGTTTCAATTCCGGTGTGTAAACCTTTAAATTATAAAAATCAAGCTGTTTGGAGCACCTTTTCGAGGTAAGTTTTACATCAACTGATTTGTATCCTCATTCCGATCAAAATCCCTAAAACATCAATTTGAAATTTGGAAAAAACTTAACATAATTAAGTGTTTTTTAACAGATGTCCAATGAAAACAAATTTTGTGAAAGTTGGGACCAGTGACAACTATTTTTTGCGTTGGGATTATTATCGGCCATTTGTATTAAGTTGGCATTATTAAAATCCAATTCGCCAAAATTAAAACCAATAGATGATTGTTATCAAAGACGATTCACCAAAACCACAGGAAAAATGATAACAAAATATAAACATCAATCGTTCATTACAGCCACCACTACGTCAACCACATCGACGACAACTGCTGCCGGGAACTACACATCGCCGACAACCACTGCCGGAACACCACCACATCCGCCCCACCATCTCATCTCCCTCTTTCTATCTAAGCTTTCTGTGTATTTTTCTGGCGAGGGTTCTTTGTGTTTTTCAGGCCAGGGTATTGCTTAAGTGACCACCGACGCACCGCCGACGATTTTCATCACCATTGCAACTCTATCTTCCCTTATTGAACCAAATATTCACACCAATGATTTACCCATCTCCCTAAATCGAATATGCATACCCTTAAGCCCCTTCATTAGAAAAGTGCACAAAATCACTGCCGAAAAAATGTACGAAAATCTAGATTAGAAGGGGGGAGGTGGAGAGGCGTAGATGCTGGGGCGGATGTGGTTGTGCTCCGGTGCAGTGGCAGATCTAGATGTAAATCTCAGGGGTAACGTTCAAATTTTTTCCCCGTATTTCGTACAATGTAAACGAAACAAAAATATAAACATGATACATAAGGTGCAAATTTCTCCTATTTGGTTTTTGAAAGCTTGAATTCGAGCCATTAAATCATGTTCTTTTACTTTATTGAACGTTTCTCTTTCGACTACACAAATTAAAGCATTGTTCAAATATTCAACACACATTCGCTTACGTAAACCCATATTGATAAACTTCATTTTAGAAAAACATATTTCAACGGTTGCAGTTGCAATCGGTAAAGCCAACGCTAGTTTTAATATTCGATAAGTTAAATGAAAAGTAATGTGCTTTCTAGTTTCCACCATTATACAAGCAAGGTCACACACTCACCCAATTTTTCAAATTTACCATTATCCTTTAAAGTGTGATAAAATGTCGTACGATCACCCGAAATACACCCTTTTTCTTCATTACTAAATCATTCAGATACATTTTTGAAAATGTCACTATCTAAGATATGTTAAACTTGGAAAACGATTTTCAAGATTTAAACGAGACATATTTTCTAACAAACTAGTTGAGACCTCACTAAGGTTGTGTTTGTTTTTGCTTATAAGGTCTGCAAGGAGCCTATGTGCGGGCGCGCATACATATGCTCTTGAAAACTGTTTGTTATTATAAAAGATCTGAAAACTTCTTTTATGGTCTTAAAAAACAAGTTTTTTCACCATCTTCACACTTCTTTACACTTCTTAACATCATACCAAGTACCAACACCCAATGTCCAACACCACCACCACCCATCGTCCGCTACCACCACCGTCCACCACCACCACCACCCACCACCACCGTCAACCATTCACCACCACCACCGTTAACCACCCAACACCACCACCGTCAATCACCACCACCACCACCCCTTCGGCCACAACCATTGTCCAATACCACCACCATCTACCACCACCACCACCACCCACCGTCCGTCGCTACCACCACCACCCGCCACCGCCACCACCCACCGTCTGCCGCCACCACCATCCACCACCACCTCCTCGCCACCACCATCCGCCACAACCATCCGCCACCACCATAGTCCACCACCCACCACCACCATTCATCACCACCACCACCCATTGTCGGCCACAATCACGGTCCACCACCCACCGTTTCCCGCCTACCACAAATGTCTACCACCACCCTTTTCCATAGTTCTTACACCACTACCAATTATTTTAGCAGTCTACAAACGTTAAATGACTTTTATCTACTGTAATATATATGATAGGTAACTACTTTTCAGCTTATGTAGACGATATCCAGTTTATAAAACAAACATTATTATATTTTCAGATTGCAGACATTCAGACCACATATTCAGTTGCAGACATTAAATCCGATGAAATCAGATTGCAGACAATTTTTGTCTTAAAAAACAAACAGCACCTAAATCTATATTAAAGTTCCTGAATTTGCATATCCAAAAACGTATTAAAAATTTCAACCTCAAAATGATGATTCTATTGAGCTTGTTTCTGTTTGATGTTTCTCGTTTAAACAAAAGAAAAAATGGTTAATGGTTTCTATTTGCTTTGGGCTATAAACTTTGTTTGGGCTTTATTTGATTTGAACTTTTAAAAATGATGATTTTGTTGAGCGTGTTTATATTTGAGTCTGCATCTGTTTAATGTTTTCTAGTTAAAAAAAAAGATTAGTTGTTTTTTATTTGCTTTGGGATATAAATTTGTTTGGGGTTTATCTAATTTGAACTTTTAAATTGGTTGACCTTTAAACAAATTGGGGTAACATAAGATTTATTCAGGGTCAGCGAAATACAAAAACGACCCAAAAAGAAAAAAATTACACTGCCGATGAAAAGTTGAGGGGTAGCGGATGCTGCCCCTGATTATAAGGTACATCCGACACTGCTCTGGTGGTTTCCGACGTGGTGATATTTCTAGCGGTGATTGCAGCGAGGTGGTAGCCGACATGGTGAGTGGCTTGGTTGTGTTGAATACTTGAATGTTCTTATCTTTAGGCGTCGCACTAATCAATTATTTGTTCATATATTTATCTATAATTTGAGATCTTAATTTAGTTTAAATAAAATGAAAATTTTCAACTCACCCGCCACGTAATTAGCATGCCACATCATCAAAATTTAACTATTTATTTAACAGGTGTTAAAACAAATCTTAATCAGATTGATTATCGGATTAAGATCAGCTCCAATATATGAATATATAATATATAAATGATTTATGGGAATAATATAAGAATGATGTTAAAAACACATAGTTAAAAAGGTGTAGGTGTGATAATATTGATGTATCTCGAGCATTGTTACAGACATATGAACATATATACAGAGGACAATATGACGTCTGCAGTCATACTATTGTCTAATGGTTGAGTATGATAGAGCTGACCTTTTCCAGCTATTGTCTAATGTATGACTTTCTTTGTCTTTAGTTGACGCATATGCTCTTGTAATCTCATTCCTAACAATGCTTCGATTTTAGTCTTAGATGCTTTTTCTAGGGTGTTATCCTACAAGTCCTCCTAGCCAGTCGATGCGGGGCCTTGTTTTAGGATTGTCTGGCTAACTTCTGGGTGGTTTCTTCTATGGTAATCGTGGGCCCTTCAACATCTAAATTTTGTCTGACTATTGGCTTGATTTGATTTGATGTTTTCCCGTTTTTTCTAACGGTTGCGTCACCCCTACTTCATAGGGCACACCTCCTCCTATATACACTTTCCTGTTCTCTTTCTTCCTTATATGGTTCCATCATTTCCCTCGAGTTTCTTCTCTCCTCCTACCAGGTACCGCTCTTCTCTTTCTCGATCATGTCTTATAAGAATGGTATGAGTACTCGTTTTTCGATCATGGCTGATAATAGTATTAGAGCTGTTGTATACGAGTTTGGCATCCCATTATATTTGAAACCAACTAGGGCTTCGTCTATTAGACCCATATATCCTTTTTCGGCCAAGAAGTTTTTCGTTTATCCGACGATTTTCAAGGTAGCTAATTGCAGGATTCCTTTCAGCAAGTTTTTACTTCGTGTGTTAATGTTCTTCGAGCTTCACATTTCCCAATGCCATCTCTTGCTCGTATTTCTCATTTTGAAGTTCTATCTCGTTCTTTCAGAAAGAACCCCCCAATTTACAGATTTTTAGGGCCTTTTATTGTCAACCTAGGGCCGAGGTCTGATCAGTGGTTCATCTTCGAGAAACGCAACAATGTTACCCTCGCTACTAACCCACCATCTAATCTTTTTGAGTGTTACAATCATTTCTTTTATCTTGATGACCGATGCCTACATGTTGATATCAAATGACGTCCATTGGAGAAGCCTGTTGCTGAAAAAGCCCCTTCGACAGAGATTTGTACGATCTGTTGAAAGAAAATCCATGTAACTTGGTCTCCTATCCTGAAATTATCTTGTTGTGATCCCGTATAAGTAGGATCTGGTTTTTGGATGACTGTTTTCCTATCATGTTTGTTGATAACGAGGGTTAGTTTATTTGCTTCGGTTATATATATTTTGTTCTATAGGCATTAACGCGCTTGTTGTCAATGCAGAAATGGATCTTCGTAAGATTCTCAACTTGAATGGTGCTCATGAGATCGAAGTCCGTGTGTCTTCTCTGGCCAAAGGAGACATCCCCTTTTTTAAACAGAAAATTGGGGCCATTTCGAACATTCGTCATCCGCAAGTCGCTCTGGGATCTACTTTGGTGACCTCCCAAGCGTCTATTTCTCATAACCCCACCTAAGGTACTTCGTCCCATCCTATAATGGATCTATCTGGTGATAAATTCTCTCCAACCGATCAGGTAACCAACTTATTTAAATCTGGTCCTTGTACCGGTGACCCGAACATTATTACCTCGGGTGATACCATTGTTAAAGGCAAAAGGAACATCTTAGAGTTTTCTGGTAAGGATTCTACTTTTCAACCTTAATGGCTAAAAGAGTTTCAATTTAAGAAGTATCTGTCTATCACTTCCGATGCTCAGGCCAAGGCTGTTGCAAGTAATTATTTCTCTTTTTGTAAATTTGGTAGCTTGTCGTTGCATTTTAACGTGACTATTTTACTTATGCAGACTCAGAGAAATGGATTGGGTTGGTGACGAATCAGCATGCTGTGTTCATTCTAAAGAGGTTGTGGGTTGTCGAAGCAATGAGAATACGTTCCTGATTGGAACTTGACTTACTGTTTGTCACGCTGATTCTGCTAAGTTTTTGTTTACAATGTCAAGTTGCCTTTAAATACCACTCATGCTCATCAACTAAGTGATCCTGTTTATTATGATACTGTTATGATTCATGGTGCACAAGGGGTTCTGTACAAGAGTGAGCTCCAGTGGAGGTGGGTGGGAGCTTTGGCGGAGATCAAGAAGTTAGAAGGCCAGGTGTTACGAGCCCAAGTGTCATCGACTAAGATGAAAAAGTTGAAGACAGAAAACATCGACATGTAGAAAGAGTTCAGGAAGCTAATATCGCTTTGGTGCATGCCCAAGATGAGGCTCATGATGCATTTACTCATCAACACATGACGCGACTTCTTGCAGCATGTTCTGCCCGGCCGACCAACGACACTATCCATGTTTTAAACATTACAATCGCCAACTAGCCGATCGTCTTGAGGTAGTTTCCTCTGGTGAGCCTATTTTTTTTTTGTTTATTTCTTACTTTTCACGTCATTCATAGGTTGTTATTATTTTATTGTAGATGTTGTTGAAGAAGAAGTGACCTCTTTTAAAGCCTTGGTGGCTGGCCTATCGGAGCAGAATAAACGGTTGTTCGAGATAGAATTGGAGCAGTTCACGCCGATGGTAAAGACAAGCGCAGATCTGATAACCTCACTAGGGACCATCAACAATGTCTTTAATTGCTTGGGGTACCATGCAGGTTTGGTGGAAGGCTACATGCGTGTCACACCCCGAATAGGTAAATGCGGAAGTGTAACACGAGAATGTAACATATAACTATGGTATCCACACATTGTTCATAAAGAAAATTAACAAACTAATTTACATCATTTTACATTGTTTTATACTATGTTTACAAACTAAGTGATATACACATAACCGGTTTTTCAGGCTGTTTATTCTTTAATAGTATATTTGCGTCTATCTACACAATGTTAGTCTCAAACTCTAGCACAAAGCACATAAGCACATTATTCCAACCTTAGTTCACCTGAAAAACATGTTAAAATAGGTCAACTACGAATAGTTGGTGAGTTTCATAAGTTTGTACGAGATCAGTATATGTAATCATAGTATTCACAATATGTATGTATATGATGTAATTATGCTAAGCCACAAATGAACCCTGGACGTGAGGTTATTACGTGGCCCCTTACTGCCCACGCACTTCCTCGTGGCCATATTGTCCCTTTTGCCCCAAATAGGTACTCTGTCTAACACCCCATAACAAGTTACAACAGGTTTAGATGGTCATGTGCAATTGTAAAACATGTCACAGCATACTCCACCGGCCCTATCAATTGGGTTTGTCAAACCAATAGTACTATTCACATGCCACAGACTCGTAATTAATCACTCGTGTGGGGGACTTTCAAGTGTTAGCACTTAGATAATTCATATCATAAAAAGTTTCCAAATAGATAGATATATGTACCCATGCTTTTCACCTCAAAAGTTCATAAAACAGTTTAAAAGTGGGGTCATGAAACTCACCTTATTGTAGTATCATACGGGTAACAATTGCAGCAATTAATAAGCCTCGATTATTGCTCGTATCCTATTATTGGTATAATAGTGTTAATACTAGTACAGTTCTTTAAACTGAATTGGGATGTATATCTAGTATGAGCATGGCTGTTACGCCCAGAACATGTTAGTAGTCTTAGATTGTGACGTTGTACGATATCAAATGTTTAAAATCAACTTTGGTTCAATTTCACCGTTTTTCGTGCCTAGCAAAGTTGGTCGTTTACGCGTTTCGAAAATAGGTAAGATCACACAAACTTGAGTAAATGAACTGTTTGATAAAATGATTCGACTTATAAAAGAAAATTATGGTTTCAATATCTGGATTGACCGCAGGGTTCGCTTTATTTTTATACGGGTTTGATTGTACAACACGCGTACAACTCACCCGAATTTTCTGAAAATCTCTTAAAAAGTTCGTTTTTATCAATCTCAATCAAAACTATGATATTTGATCACTTTTGACATTTTGATATACTCGTTTGTTCATTAAACATATCAAAACATATATAAATTAAACCTATAAATTATTATAACTATTTATATAACTATATAAAAATTATGAGAATTTTTGTACTAACAAATTAAAAAATTTAGAAATTTATAAAAATAATTTCAGAACTATTAAAACTTTTTTATTTATTTATAAAAATTCGTTTTATATGTTATAATTAATCGATAAATCACCCGTTTATACCAAATGATTCAGCAAACTGTGCCTGACTATCGATAGGCAAAATATCGTGCCCGGCTAAGTAAAACCCTGCTCGGATGTCTCAAGTGTGCCCGGTTCCATACTTAGCGATTTCTAAGGAGGTTGAGAAGATTCCAATCTTCCTTAAGATCATTTTTTAGGTCAAATCTTGACTCAACAATCTCCCCCTAGATTGGAATACCTCAATTGTCCCAAAACATCTCTAAGGTTACATACACTTAGTCAAAATACATATTCAAATCGAAATCAAACTTTTTACATATCAAAAGTTAAAATTATTACATATTCAAAAATCAGTCCGTAGACATTACAAAACAAAGCCTATTATAAAGATCTTCATCTTCTTCTTGCATTGTAGGCGGCTTGTCTTCGATTTACTATTACAGTTCCTGACCTTTGTCTAAAAATAGAAAGGATCTGGTAATGAATGTGACTTTCAGGAATGTCCAAATCCCTTATATCTCTTAGGTCTTCATTATGAAAATAGGTCAGGTCTTCATCTCTTCTGATTATGCCCAATATAATTCCATCTGAATTGCGAAGAATATAACGGCCAACTATTTCCTTATACTCAATTTCAGCAATGATGCCATTTTTCTGAACAGTGTAGTTTGGGCGTGTCATTCTCTTTTCAAGGCTTATACACGTGTTCATGTTTGACAGTGGATTCTTGTCTTTGACTTTCAACTGATAATCCAATTCAGCACTGGCTATCTTTTTCATCTTTGTAGCCCTTCTTGTTCTATCATGCTTTTTCAACTTCCAGCTTTTCTTCTCCGTTAAGAATGGGAATCCCTTGTCAGCTTCATCTTTCAGAAACTTAGAGAGTTCATTTTGGCTGTCTTCCAACCAACTTTTTTGTGTCATGATAGTCATATAGATCAAGTGTGGCCATTTTCTCCAATTGTTCTTGAGTATATTCAGCAAAATCATCTCTCATAATTATGTCTCTCAACTGTTTGCTTTCCATAATCACCTTTAGAGACTGAGAAACTGAATTATAGTATAGAGTTCTTGGAAGATCCACAAGTGATTGTGGTCTTGTTGTTCTTTGTGATCCAGCTCCATGTTGGGCCATAATTTGGTTAGACTGACGCATATCAAAAGGCCATGACATGATCAAGACTAAAGTGACATAAACAAAGACGAGTTGAAGAATTGCATTGGTGTAATACCGAAATCCATAGGATTTCGGTTAGGCTAGTCTGAAGTGAAATAAACAAGAACGAAGCTACAAACCAAGGGGGAGATTGTTGGGTCCATATTTTGTGGTTTGTACTTAGTTATATGTTTATTGGGTTTCGTATTGGGCTACAAATGTAAACCGAGATCCTTATGGATCTCGGTGGGCTTTGCGCTATGGTTGGGCTTGTGTATTGAGTACCCTATATATAGAATGCATTGTATTGGGTTCTAGGTTTCTAGTTCAGTTACTAGTGAGTAGAAACATAAGCCACCATCTAGAGAGCAATAACGATTTTGTGTAATCTCATGTACCAGACGGTTTAATAATATAATCGTGTGCATTTGAAGTATTACATCGTGTTCATCATATTTATATTATTTCGTATCTTGTTCTTGAATCACCAAGTATTGGTATTCCGCACCAATACTTGTTATATTGATATCATAATTGTAGTGATCCAGATTCGGGACTTACAATTGGTATCAGTGCCTTTTGAACCTTTCAAGGCTCAGTTTGATATCAACAGATTCAAGATCTCGTTTTGTTTGGTGGTTTGGGTGAGTTTTTGGCCATCGGAGAAGATAAGGAATTATTTATGGTGAAAGATTGACTTTGTTTTGGAAACAAATCGAATTCCACTAAATTCGGAAGTTTGTTACTGTCAATGTCAAACTGAATCTCTAGTCTTCGGCCAAGGAAATTAGTTCTCGGGTGGTTTTGTGGGTTTTCGGTCAAATCTTTCAAGTCTTTTGTGAAGTCTGATTGTTTTCGGTCAGATTTGAGGGTTCTCGACCAGATTTAAAGGTTGTCGGTCAAAACTTTTTGGTTCTCGGTCAACATCTTTAGTTCTCGGTCAACCTTGTTCTCGGTCAAAGTAGTCTATTGACTTAATCTGTTCTTGGTCAAGGAGTTCTCAGTATCTTGGGTTTTCGGTCAACCCTTGTTTTTGGTAAGAGGCTGTTCTCGGTCAGAGGTTGTTCTCGGTCAAGCTTTATGTTCTCGGTAAAAAAAAACAAGTTTTTTGGCTGGAAAATTTTTCTTGAACGAAACTTTTCCTGGATACCCCTTATAAGTGAGACTTCATTCTTGAAAATTTTGGCGAAAACATTTTTTCCGGGTGATTTTCGGTGAATTTTTTGGCGGGAAAATCGGAAAAATTCGTTTTGAACAAAATTTTTCCTAGACACTTCTTTTGAGTGGAACGTCGTTCTTGAGAATTTTGGCAATCATATTTTTTTTGAAAAATTTTGGCGGGAAATTCAGAGTTCGCCTCCACAAACCTTCTCAATGTTGGGAATCACTCTTAATCAGTCTGCTCAGAGTTCGTTTGAGATACGTTTTCAACCATGTTCTTTAAATTGTGTTGAAAAAATAGAATTATATAAGATTCACGATAACCTAACTAGAGATATGGAGAGAATAAAATCTGAAAACTTTAAACTTAAGAAAAATGAAAAAGGTTTTCTAGATATAATAGAAGCACATAAAAAGGACATCTCTAAGCTTAAATCTGATTTCAGTATAAAAAGTTGTCACCACCTTGATGCCAAACAAGAAATCGTTGAACTAACTGCTAAACTGGAAGCCTCCAAGTTAGAAATTCTAAATCTAACTACTAAATTTGAAAGGGCTGAACTAGACTTCAAAAAATTTGAGGGTTCCAGTAAAGTAGTCAATTCATTGATTGAAAATCAATTATGGTGGAAAGAAAACGAAGTGAGGGTATAGGATATAGTCAAGTACCCCCACCATACAATGACAACTATACTAGTCTTCCTCTTACCAAAGAGCAGGAAGAACAGGTAAAGGACATGAAGTATGGTGAACATGTTCAATATGAAATTGTTGGATCAGGATCCCTAGAGGAAATCAAGCCTGTTTTTAAATGTGTGAACAATTTTGATGCTTCTACTTCATGTGCAGATATAGTAAATGATGTTTCTTCTGATAGTAAAGGGGTTCAGGCTAATGAACATGAATCTTATTCTAACGTGTCATCAAACTCAGATGACACCACCACACAAAATTGTACTAATAATAATACACAGAGTTGTGGCAACAAAGGGAAGTCACATAAGAAATCAGCACAACAAGGACAATATCGTCCTCATAGATCCTCCGGATGTCCATGTGTTGATAAATCATTGGGTGCTTTTTATATCAAGAGGCAAACATGTTACCACTGTGGCACGCCAGGACATATAGCCATAAATTGTGTTCATCATCTATATGTTCCCTATTCCAAGCAAAATCAGAAGGCTGTGCCAAGGGGCAAGAAGAATGGAAAAGCCTTTCCTAAGAAGGAATTCCAACATGAAGCAAGTGCTTCCGTTGGCATTAGAAGAAGGATGAAGGCATGTTTCATCTGCGAGAACGGCGGGCATTTGGCAAAGGGGTGTCACTACCGTGCTGTTAATAGACAAGCTTCTCAAGTGAAAGGTAACAGATTTCAACCGAATCCAGTAGTTAAACAAAATGCTTATTTTAGAAAACCACGTGTATTTGTACAACGAGTCACAAATACTCAAAGATTCAAAGTTAATATGACAGATTTGCACTCAAATGATTCAGAAACTGTTAAAAGAAAAATAAATTTTCAAAAATCAAAAAGTGTTGAGAGTTCTAAGAATTCGAATTCGAATTGCTCCACTACAAAGTCTGTTCTTTCAACTTTCACTACGCCAAGACACACTTGGATACTTAAGACTCAGCAAACAGAATCTGTATTAACAAACGATTCTATTAAAGATGGGAAAGATATGAGTTGGCAAGAGGTCACATATGTTGATGCTCAAGGGAACCCTAAGACATTTATGACTCGGGTTCCTATGTCCAGCTGATCCCGCTATGCATGTAGGAACAAACACAAATTCATTGTTTATTAAATGGGTTGTTCCAGGCACATGACAGGGCAAATATCCATTGTTTTTAAATATTTAAACTATAAAATGGATTATTTTTTCCTGGACGGGATTTTAGGGTGATAGAACGTTTTTAATCTACTCTCTAAGTGTGTAGGAACAAATCAGGGAATACATTGCATATTAAAAGGTTTGTTCCAGACATTCAACTTGCAAGGATGCAAAATCTCAAAACAAGCTTATTCCTAGGGGAGATTCTCACAAATGGAAAGATGATGTCTTGAAGATAAAAGGTAACCGTATCACTTTGGTATGAAAGATTGATCAGTCAAAAAGATTTATAATTTTAAATTTTTATAAAAAATACAAAAAATATGTTCACGTATAGTTTTTCAAGTATAGTGTATTTTGTTTCTCAAAAATGAGAAAATGACTTGAACATACATGAGAAATGATAGTACATCAGTTGGCCGACTATCACATTTCTTCATATATTATTAAAAAAAATTCCATGTTTCGACGATTGAGTCTTTTTGAGGTTAAATTTGTACATAAAAGTTTTCATTTCGGTCAAAATTTTTGCACAAATTTAGGGGGAGAAAATTAAAAAAAATAAAAAAAAGTGTGTGTGTGTGTGTGTTTAAAAAAAATAAAAATAAAAATTTTAATTTATAAAAGTTTTGTCTATGTCTTTCAAACTTCATTCTCTCTTAAAATTATGTCAGTTGCTCAAGTTTGAAGAACATATACTTGTATATGTTTGGTTCGGTGATCTACTTGTAGATTCACAGGATAGCCATTTGTCTAAAGACTGAAAGCATCTGGGGCGATTATGTTGTGTTTTTGTGTTTTGAATTCTTTCACTTAAAATTATGTCGGTAATTCCAAGTTGGAGGAACACGTATTCTCATATGTGCTTTGGTCCTGTTAACCACTAGTGGTCACATAGGATAGCCATTTACCTGAAAAATGAAGAGTGACCGGGGTGACTGAGTTCTTAACATGTGTGTCTTCTGTAATTTTATGGGAAGTGATATTACTATTCAGTTAACAGCTTTTTAGAAGCTTCAAAACATTTTCAAATGAAAATTGATCCAACCTTTGGATAGTGATAGATAAATTGTTTTTGTATGCCTAACGGGTGAAGTTATTAAACTTAAAAGGCTCTAGAACAATCACTGATTTGTGTGGTAGCTTTCCATGATGCGTAAAAGTTGAGGTGATATAAACTAAATATGCTAAACTTATTGTGGAGAGTCATTTTGAAGAAATGTGCATGTCTCCATATACGTCTCTCCGAATGATAGGCAGAAAAGCAATTACCCAGTCATACATGAGTCCGTTATTGTCTTGATCACAAAAAATATTATGTTTCTAGTTTTTGCTAAAGTAAAAAAAAAGAGAAAAACAAAAAGAGAGAAAAATATATAATAAAAAAATATATTGTGAAGCAAAAAAAAAAATCGTATTTCAAAATCTTAAAGGGTCAAACTAGAACTACAGAGATGAGGGCATAAAAGTAAGTCCTGTCATGTCTCGAATGAAAGGCTTGCAAGTCCGGATGGCTTGTAAGTCCAACGTTCAACCTTAAAGCTTAAAACTATATGTACTATCTATAAAATCTTTTGATCAAGCACTAGGGGGTTGGAGTCAAATTGGGGTGATCTCTGGAAAGCCAAATACGCTTTGAGAAGAGATAGGAGGCATCACAGATCCATGAGTGATGTCCATCAAAGCTTTATGCCTAACTGGACCCTAATCATATCACTGACACAATGAAAATCATACTAAGTATGTTATACCTGCTATCAACCTGTCTCTTTATGTCATAATAACGCTGAACATGAATCCTAGTGACTGCCTCTTAAACGATATGATTCCATGTTTGGATCTTTTCATAAAAGGGCGACGTTTTTATCAAAAACTGAAATTTGATCCCAAAGTTTTGCTAAATTACAAGAAGACCGGGTGATTAAATTTGTTTTATTTGTTGTTTTTGGTCTTATTTCATTTCATTTATTTTATTTCTTTTCTTGATTACTCTTGTCGAAACAAATGTATTAAGAAATCATTTTAAAATTTGTCTTCAGCTAATGAAACATGATATCGGTTATTGTGTTATAGTTGGTTTAGCTGGTATGATCTCATTTCAAGTCTTTTCAAGAAAATCATTAAAAAATAAAAATTCAAAAATATGTCTGTCATATTTTGTTTTATTTATTTGTTTTCAAAATATTTTGGTTGATCTTTCTATCAAAGTTGATTGTTCTTTCAAGACTAATTTCTTGCAACGGAAGCATATGAAGTATCTGAGATTCAAATTGGATGATGCTGCAAAAAGGGGGAGATGGTAGAGTATTGGATGCAGATGTTGAAGTTGCTGATCATGTTCAAGTAAAGATTCTGAAGGTTTTGAAAGCATCAGTTTAAGGGGGGAGATTGTTGGGCCATAATTTTGTTAGACTGACGCATATCAAAAGGCCATGACATGATCAAGACTAAAGTGAGATAAATAAAGATGAGTTGAAGAATTGCATTGGTGTAATACCATAGGGATTTCGGTTAGGCTAGTCTGAAGTGAAATAAACAAGAACGAAGCTACAAACCAAGGGGGAGATTGTTGGGTCTATATTTGGTGGTTTGTACTTAGTTATATGTTTATTGGGTTTCGTATTAGGCTATGAAAGTAACACGAGATCCTATGGATCTCGGTGGGCTTTGGGTTATGGTTGGGCTTGTGTATTGAGTACCCTATATATAGAATGCATTGTATTGGGTTCTAGGTTGCTAGTTTAGTTACTGGTGAGTATAAACATAAGCCATCATCTAGAGAGCAATAACGATTTTGTGTAATCTCATGTACCAGACGGTTTAATAATATAATCGTGTGCATTTGGAGTATTACATCGTGTGCATCATATTTATATTATTTCGTATCTCGTTCTTGAATCACCACTGTGTTAGGATTCCGCACTAACATCGTGTTCGGGTTGATATCATAGTTGTAGTGATCCAGATTCGGGACTTACATATATACACATATAAATTGAGAATGAACTTATTCAAGTTTTGAAAATCTCGCTTGAAAGCTAAGTCATAAGTGTTGGAAACCTAATGAAAACCCCTACATATTCTAAACGGTACTAGTACCCGTTATACCCGTACATGTACCCGAAAGTACCCGTACCTATAATCAGTAAATTTGCGTACCTATACCCGTACCCAAAAGACATGTACAGGTACATGTACAGATACAAGTACGGGTACTAAACATGTACGGGTGCGTGTATTTAGGAAAAAAAGCTCATCCCTAGGCTAGTGCATCACAATTTTAGATTTGTCTCTTTAAAGAAAACAAAGAAAATATAAATGTGTTGAAATACAACATTAAAATAACTTGATTGAAATATATTGAATAAATTTTGTGGAAAACATGACCATATATATTGAACATTTTGAAAATGAGCATTTACAATTATAATGTTCATATGTCATCCTAATTTTAAAAAAGAATTAACGTCATAATAACTAATATAATGTTTAAATTTAATCTTCTAAACTCGAAAATAAATATTAGTTCAATAAGATAATAATATGAGTGTATCTAATAGTTCTCAAATGAAGAAAAATGAAAAGTATTTGAAGCATTAGTTAATATTATTTAATTAATCCTTTTATTTAGAAAAATAAATGTAATTGAGTTTTGGATTATAGACCATTGAGCTGAATGAAAAAAAAGTAAATTAAATACAGGGAATGGATTCGATCTCTTGTTATACACAATAAAAACAAGGCAACTGACCACTACGCTAGAGAAGTTTCATATACAACACAAATCAACTTAAAACCTGTATATTCGACCTTTATATATTTTTAAATTGGGGCCTCAAAAATTTGTAAGGCCCCAGTCCCGGTGCCCTACTTTGGCGTTAGATTGACTCATAAACACAGTTCTAATATCAGAGTTAATTAAAACTTTTCGTGGAATATAAAAGCATCAAACATATTTTACAAAAGCATAACATTCTTATTGTCTTAATATAAAACTTCATAACTTTTCTTCACTGGATGCCAATCAGCTCAGTCCATACCATGTGTCCCCCCCTCTCAAGCCAGCTCCTTCATCCTATTTGCATGTGTGCATACTAAAAGCCAGCTCGCTGAGTGAGTTCTAGTTAGTCAGGCAACATACAATACGTTCAAATATTACATACTTAACATGCTTTACTTTCTTTCGTACGTACATAAGTATATACCTTCATTCTTACTTTCATACTTTCGTTCTTTCATACTTTCATATTTTATCTTACTCTACATACATATTTATACGTTTTAAAGGGCCTTTCGCCCTATAACCTCACAGATATTATTAGGGTCTGCCACCCTACTTTCACATATATTATTAGGGGTCTGCCATCCTCCTTCACATATATTATTAGGGTCTGCCACCCTCCTTTCACATATATTATTAGGGTCTGTCACCCTCATACCATAAAACCATACTTATTTTTCTTTATATTTAGTTTTACATACCTTCATATTTTATCTTACTTCACATGCATACTTATACGTTTTAAAGAGCCTTTCGCCCTATAACCTCACATATATTATTAGGGTCTGCCACCCTAAAAGAGACTTTCGCCATATAACCTCACATATATTATTAGGGTCTGCCACCTTCCTTTCACAGATATTATTAGGGTCTGCCACCCTCCTTTGGCAGATATTATTAGGTTCTGCCACCCTCCTTCAAAGATATTATTAGGTTCTGCCATCCTCTTACCATACATTACTTTCTTTATATTTATATTTATATACTTTCATACTTACTCTTAATCTTTTCTCTACCATTCATATATCGTACATACAACATTCATAAAACAATCATATATCATACATACTTTTAGTTATAGATATATTCCTATACACCTACGTACATACTCTTAACCATTTCTATATTATTCAAATATCATTCATAACATTCATATAGCATACACTTACCACTTAAGATAAGTGTATTAAGTAAACACATTGGAGTATGAACACAGCCCCGAAAACATAACAAGGAAATGGGGCTAGAAACTCACCTGGGTCCTCCTTCTTTCGGAATTGATTGTAACACATTTCTTCAGCTGGGCACGGCTAACGGTGTAATAATTATGCTATATCATCTAATCGAATCATCATTATAATCGAAACACAATTCTAATCGAATCACAATTCTAAACGAATGACAGTTCTAATCGCATGACAGTTCTAATCGAATGACCATTCTAATCGAATGACATATTCTAATCGAATGGCAGATTCTAATCGAATGGCGTATGTAACATCCTAAATATTATAATAAAAAATAAAAGGAAAATGATGTTCATTTATTTAAATGTGTGTTAATATTTAATTAGGATTAAATATAATAAAAGAGTATGGACTTGGGTGGGGAAAGATTTAATATGGGATGGGATGGACCTTAGGTCCATGAGCTTAAGAGAGTATAAATACTCCTTTAAACCTCCTTAAAACCCTCATTTCTTATCATTCAAGTTCTCTACACACTCTAAAAACACACAAATACCTCCCTAATCACGGCCGCAATTAAGAAGAGAGATCCAAGGCCAAACCAAACCTAGTTTTTGATAGATATTGACTATACAAGCAAGATACGAGCTTATCACCTCATACCGAAGCTAACCGTAGCTTAAAAATGTCAAAAGGTATGTTCTTTACATATAAAGGTTATGTTTTTATGAACGGGTTGTCCTAAAACTTAGCCCTAGAGTAGATAGGGTCTAGATGAACCATAAAGTTACAAACTTGATGTTTAAAATGGACTTAACGAACTCATGGATATATAAGGTTCATAAAGAAAACCATAGATCTAGCATAAAAATGTTTTAAACCCATAAAGGTTCAAGCTTTATGGTTAAACGTGCTAGGTCTTGGCCGAAAATGGGAATAGGAAATGTTTATGGATTGATACAATATCATAATGAGGGTATAAATGTTAAAACATGTAAGGGTAATTGGAATAAATGACCAAACAGTAGCAGCTCATTTGCATACAATGCCTAAATTCGCATACAATGGCTAAATTCGCATACAATGGCCAGACTCGCATTCATACATGTACTCGAATACATTAGATGACTCACATACAATGTATAAATTCGAATTCAGTAAACGAGTTCGCATACATTACATGTATTCGAATACATGGAATACTTCGAATACAATGAGTATTCGAATACATTGTATTCATTTACAAAGTTGTATTCTAAACTGCCATTCAAATACAGAAAAGGAAAAAGATATATTTAGCGAGTGTTGAGTATTCGATTACGAAAGGAAAGAAAGAAAGGAGCACACTTTATTCGAATACAAAGTACTTGACTACATTAGTGTTTGAGAGTAAAATTATTTTCTAAGTAAAATGTATTCTAATACAAGGCCATGATTATGAACACAATACCTTATAAAGCCATTAGAATAGACCAGAATTAGCCATTTTGGGTTGAAATATGAATAATATGATTAGGACAAGTATTGATCCATATAATTAATGTATAGTTAGCCGAGTTCAGTTAAAGAAAGGAATAACCGTGAACGGAGAACGTAATAGGATCCAGGTGAGTTTCAAGCCCCATTTCCTTATTATGTTTTCGGGGTTGTGTGCATACTCAATGTGAATGTTATTACACTTACCTTAAATGGTAAGTGTATGTCTCAATGATGAATGTGATAGTTATGAATTAATGCTTGACAGTACGTGAACGATCTTCGGATATTGCACGTATTGTTAAGGAAGATTTAGTGTAGTAAGTATGAAATGAGTATGTGAAAGAAAGTATGTATGAATATTGCATGTATGATATTATGAAAGTATGTATTAATGTTATAATGATAATGAAAAAGAAAGGTAATGTATGGTGGTATGGTACGAAAGGGAACCGAGCCCTAATAATACTCGAGGCAAGAGGGAACCGAACCCTAATAATATTCGAGGAAAAAGGGAACCGGACCCTAATAATATTCGAGGCAAAAGGGAGCTGGGCCCTAATAATACTCGAGGCAAGAGTGAACCGGTCCCTAATAATAACCAAGGAAAGTAGGGCGTATTGCTCTTTAAAACGTAAGGTACAAAAATGAAAGAAAGAAAGTATGAAGGTAAATAAGTGTATAAGGTTCGAATGTATGAAAGTATAAAGTATGAATGAAAGAATGTAATTATGAATGTGTTGTATGTTATATCATTAACTAGAACTCACTCAGCGTAACCGACTTTTAGTATGCACGTAGGTGAGTAGAATGAGGTAGCTAGCTCGAGAGAATTAAGCATCCTACATGCTTAAACTCGAAAAGAGAATGAGATTTAAGTAAGAAAAGAAAGAAGATGTCAGTTCAAGATAAGCCATGTGTCACTCAAGCAAGCTCAGTAATGGTAAAGTGTATGGGTAAACAATGTGTAATGATTTTAGCTTAATTGCTAAAGAAAAGATATGTGTATGTTAGGGATAGGATTAACTGATTGTTTGATTGTTTAACCATTTAAAAGTTGAACTTAGCACAAATAGACTCATAAGAGGAAGTGTATAGGACACGAAGAGTAACGTGATCAGCTAATCGCAGCTGGCCACTGTTATTACCTGTTAGCTTTACTATCCTTGTACTAAATAGTTTCTTGAGTGATGATGTTTGTGTTTCCTTATAGAATACGAATGGTTGGAGCTAGGAAAGTTGCTGGACAAGGAGGTTATACGGGACGGCGTGGTAGGCCACGTAGGATCCGAGAGCCTTCTTGGGAACCAGTTGTTAACTCTGTAGAAGGAACAAGTGAGACTCTCTACGAGGGCCAATCCAGAATGAGGGACCAGCTTGACCCGTCTGTTCAAGCCGCCATTGCTCAAGCTGTAGCTGCGGCAGTGAAGAACTTGAATCCAGAAAAGTCTGCTGGAAGTCATGCAAGAATTGCCGAGAAGTCAGGAGAGAATGGTAAGAAATATGATGAGGGAGAGAAGGGTAACTCTAGTGAGGTCAGGTCGGTGAACTACAAGTCATTTAAAGGTTGCGATCTGCCAAAACTAAATGGTATGGGAGACGCAATCGCTACTCTTTAATGGATAACTGCAATGGACAAGGTTATCCGAATTAACGACTGCCGTCCCAACCAAGCCGTGGGTTATGCCACTCAATCATTTGGTGATGAAGCTATGTATTAGTGGGAAAGTGTGGAGCAGAGGAAGACCCTGGATAAGATTAAGGAGATGAGGTGGGATGACCTGAAGGAGTTAGTAATGAAGAGGTTATGTGCTGATGCTGAGGTTGAAAGAGCTGAGATGAAGCTTTTGAACTTGAAGACGGGAAAGATGACACACCGTGAGTATACTACCAAATTCAACTGAATGTATAGGTTGGTGCCGGATATGGTTAACATTGAGGTTAAGAGGATCAAGTGCAATGTAATAGGGCTGCCGCAGAACGTCCGCACGCTAGTCAGGGAAAATAAACCTGCTACGTTTGACTCGGCAGTGGAACTTGTTAAGATGGTTTATGATGACTTGGTTGTGGATGATGTTGTGGTGGGGGAGGAGAGAAAGGATAAGAAATTGGTCAATCATGCTAAGTGACCCGGTACTCAGTTGTGGAACTCTAAAGACATGAAACAGAAGGTTTGGGAGAAGATGTCGTGCAAGACTTGCGGTAAGATGCACGGTGGTGAGTGTAGGTGGGGTACTGGTTCTAATACATGCCATAAGTGCGGGAAAATCCATGCTGGGGAGTGCAGAGCTGGAACAAATGTTTGCTATAAGTGTGGAAAGGTAGGCCATTATGCTCATGAGTGTAATGCCAAGCCCGCGTGCTACAAGTGCGGTTAGATAGGTCATTGTGCTAGGGAATGCACCGATGGTGGAGTCGGAGGAAGCGGAAAGAAGGATGCTGAGCAAGCAAGGCCAAAGACCAGAGCTTACATGCTGACTCAGGAGCAAGCCAAGCAAATTCCAGACGTTGTCACAGATACGTCTCTAGTAAACGGTGTTTCCGCTTCCGTATTGTTTGATTCAGGTGCGAATAGGAGTTTCGTAGCTACACCATTTATTAAATTAGCTAAAATAAAATGTTGCCGAGTGCCTGAAACCTTTATAGGAGAAACCGCTAGTGACAGTTCAGTTAAAAGAATGAAAATGGTTAAGGATTGTAAGATAGAGTTAGAGGGACGTGAGTTCCCTGTTACCCTGTATGTGATGACCTTAGGAGGGTTCGATGTAGTTTTGTGAATGGATTGGTTATCTGAGTTTGAAGCTTAGATAGTGTGTAAGAGTAGAATAATAAGGTTAAAG
Source organism: Bidens hawaiensis (assembly GCF_021521415.1). Classification (NCBI taxonomy): domain Eukaryota; kingdom Viridiplantae; phylum Streptophyta; class Magnoliopsida; order Asterales; family Asteraceae; genus Bidens; species Bidens hawaiensis. The sequence continues at coordinate 80,427 of NW_027495589.1, read as the reverse complement.
TCCTTGGATGGTAGTACGGTGACGGTTTATGGTGATAAGGAAAGTTCTGGGCTTAATGTCATTTCGATGATAAAAGCCGAGGGTTTTTTAAGGCGAGGGTGCGGTGCCTACCTGGCGTATGCTGTCAAATCTACGGCTGAGACGAAAGAAATGAAAGATGTTCCTATCGTGTGCGACTACCCAGAAGTATTCCTTGAGGATCTTCCGGGGTTGCCACCGGAGCGTGAGATAGAATTCCAGATAGACTTAATACAAGGAGCCCAACCCATCGCGAAAGCACCTTACCGCCTGACACCATCCAAGATGAAAGAATTGATGTCCCAACTACAAGAACTCCTCGACAAAGGTTTTATACGACCTAGTGTTTCCCCGTGGGGTGCACCGGTGTTGTTTGTTAAAAAGAAGGATGGAAGTATGTGAATGTGCATAGATTATCGTGAGTTGAATAAACTTACGGTGAATAATAGATATACGTTGCCACGGATTTATGATTTGTTTAACCAACTGCCAGGTTCAAGTTGGTTCTCACGAATAGATCTCAAATCAGGCTACTATCAGCTAAAAGTGAAAGAGGCGGACATCCCTAAAACAGCGTTCCGGACGCGGTATGGACACTACGAGTTCCTCGTGATGTCATTCGGTCTAACAAATGTTTCGGCAGCGTTTATGGACATGATGAATAGGGTATGTCGGCCGATTTTGGATAAGTCAGTTATCGTTTTCATTGATGATATATTGATTTATTCAAAGAGCGAATCTAATCATGCTGAGCATCTGAAGGAAGTGTTGGAGGTTTTGAAAGAAGAGAAGTTGTATGCTAAGTTTTCGAAATGCGCATTCTGGTTGCGAGAAGTGCAATTTCTAGGTTACATTATCAATCCTGAAGGGATTACCGTGGATCCAGCTAAGATTGAGGTGATAACAAATTGGAAGACTCCGCAGAACCCGACTGATATACGAAGCTTCTGAGGGTTGGATGGCTACTATAGGAGATTCATCGAAGGCTTCTCCAAGATAGCTGCATCGTTGACCGGTATGGCGCGAAATTCTGTAGTATACAGTTGGGGTAAGTTCCAAGAGGAAGCTTTTGAGGAATTAAAGAAAAGACTCACGCAAGATCCAATCCTTACTCTACCCGATGGTGACGAGGATTTGGTTGTTTTTATTGATACTTCGCATCGGGGTTAGCTTGCGTATTGATGCAACGAGGAAAGGTTATAGCCTATGCGTCCAAACAGTTGAAGGTTCATGAAAGTACATACCCAACGCATGATTTAGAGCTAGAAGAAGTAGTGCATGCTCTCAAGATATGGAGGCATTATCTGTATGGTACTAAGTGTACTATTTATACAGATCACAAAAGTTTAAAGTACTTCTTCGAGCAAAAAGAATTGAACTTGAGGCAGAGAAGATGGTTGGAGTTGATAAAGGACTACGACTGCAATATCAAGTATTATCCTGGTAAAGTTAACGTGGTCGCTGATGCGCTAAGCCGTAAGAATGAAGAAGTCATTGCAACAGTGAAGTCGTACCAATTGATCATGAACTCAAGTCTTTTCGAAGAAATCACCAAGGTGCAAACAGAAGTACTGACAGATGAAGTGTTAGTGAAAAAGGAAAGGATTTTTGGTCAGCAAGAAGAGTTGATGGAAAACACTCATGGTGTTAAGACTAGGTTTGACCGTATGTGGAATCCACGCCATGGAAATTGATGTGTTGTAAAACACACTTACTTTCCTTATGATTTTATCATGGTTTTTATGCTTAATTGTTTATTTTATTAAAGTATTGGGGGTTAAGTGCAATAATTTACACAGTTTAAAAGTTAATTGTAGGTTTATGAAAGATGGTGAAAAAAGAGTTAAGTTGGAAGAATCTAGGGACCTTTTTGGTCAAGTTTCAAAACTACAACTCAAGGCCCGACCCAAGCCCACAAGTTAGAAGCCTTACATGATATTATATTAAGTTAATTAACTTAATTTTCTGCCATAATCCAGCCACAAATCCCGAAATTCAGCAGCCCCAATTCTGCCCATATTTGCGATCGGCAGCAAGGGAGAAGAAAGAAGAAAAGCTTGTGGCGGCTAGGGTTTGGTGGTTGTGACGGCTGGAGAGGAAGAAGAACACCAAGAAGAGTCTTGTGCAGCTGGTAGGCATCATCTAAACTCATAATCTCAGCCATAAATCATAAGTATTCATTCATAAACTTTATCTCTTGTTCAAGAACCCTAACTAGTTGAACTTGATCTTTTTGTTGGATTGTTTAGCAAGTAACTTAGAGATTGACTTGTGTTTGATTGTTCTTGATCATTGAATGAGTTTTATTATGTTTATGTTGAGTTATTTGATGTTTAATTTGATATATTGCTGCTGTCCAAAATCAATGAGTAGCTAATCTTGTTTGTTCTACCTAGGTTTGATGAATATTGTTAGGTTTTGACTAGTAATATGGATTGTTAATGATCATGGCTTAAATTGTTAATGTAAAGTTTGATTTAACAGTAAATTAGATTGTGTTTAGTGGCTGTGTTTTGCTTGATTATACCTAATAACCTCGTGCTTTAATTAATTGAATCGGTTTTGATTAGTTGTTGCATGTTTAAGGTTCTTTACTTTGTGTTTAGGGTTTATTTGCGGGAAGTACAACCATAGGGATAAGTGGGAAAATTAATTAGATAAAATCAGTTGTGAAACACCTTCTTAGAGACCGTGAGGTGATAAGAAGTAAACTCGTCTCATTACTTTTACTTGTTAGAATTAAGATCGCGCGAGAGCGGGTTTTGTTCTTGTCGGGTTCGGGTGTTTGAGCGATTAGTTGGTCTAGTTTAAGTTAAGTCGAATTGTTCCTCTATCTTTGGTTGCGTAGTATTCGTTTCCATTAGGCTAGTGTGTAGGTGAGACCGAGAGGTGAGTCGGCATTAGAACACGTTAATAATTTGTTTTCCCGGTTTGTTCTTAAAATCAACTAAGATAAGTTAGAGTTTGTTAGTGAGACCGAGAGGTGATCTGACCTTCTTAAGCGAACCTTAGTTGTGTCATCCTTTAGAACCGGTGTCGTGAGAGTTTTCAATCCATTGTCTTGTCATCTCCTTCAATATGATTCTTACCTAGGTAGACGTTTTTATCACTGCAGTCAAAGTTTCCGAAGTTTTGTCAAAAGTTTTCACTTAGTTAAGTTAAGTAGTTAAATCAAATAAAAAAAAATCAATTAAATATTTTGGTGAGTCTTGGTTAGATTTTAGTGATTATAAACGTTTTCACGTGTCTTCGAGTTCGATATCCGGACTTTCCTCATCTGTGCTATACGCGACCGGTACACTTGCTGTTTGTGTGAACTAGGATAGATTGTTTGGTTTTTAAAGCTTAGTTGCGACTTGTGTTTTATTTATATATATATTTATATATATTTTCGCACATCAAGTTTTTGGCGCCGCTGCCGTGGACACGGTTTGAGGCGTATTAAAAACGACTCGAGTTAGGACTTGCCTTGTTTACTACTTGTCTTTCTTATTTGTTTTGTTTGTTAGTTTAAAATACTTTAGCTAATTATAGTTTCTTTTATTTATTTTAATAGTTGTATGCGACGTAACAATCTCTAGGACCACCATAAATTGAAGGATTTCCCGAACCAGAGAGAGAGCTTTTTGAGAGACTTCGTACAAAACCGTCTTCCAGTTCATCTACATCCGTTGGTAATACGTTCTCTTCTCCTACTTTTTCTGAACCCGTCATTAGGGATAGAATTATGGGCGACACGAATCCACCACCGAGGTGGACAATTGCAGACCGGGCCCTTCCGGTCGATGCTGGCGCGAGATCCAGCATTGCTCCACCAGCTATAGGAGTTCAAACGACTTGGCAGATTCTATCTAATGTTCTGAACACGATTGCTCATTCTGCTCAATTTTACGGGTTACTCAATGAGAACCCACATGCTCATATCATTCGCATCACACGAATTTGCGACACGTTTCATCTTGCCGGCGTATCCGAAGACGCCATCAAACTCCGAATCTTTCCATTCTCACTCGTTGATCATGCGAGTCTGTGGCTTGAGTCCCTCCCACAGGGATCCATTGCTACTTAGGCTGCCATGCATACCCAATTTCTTGAAAAATACGATCCTCCGGCTAAGGCCGCTCGTTTGCGTAACCAAATTCATTCTTTCCAGATGGAGGACACCGAGAGCTTCTACGGGGCGTGGGAAAGGTTCAAAAATCTACTTGTGTTATGTCCAAACCACGGCCTACAAGACTGGGCGGTTGTTGAGAAGTTCTACAACGGAGTGACGTACGCAACTCAGAGTATGCTCGACACGGCTGCAGGAGGTAACCTACTGACAACGAAGGATACGGATGAGTGCATTGCCTTGTTTAACGGTTTAGCCATGAGTGGATACCAGCGACCACCAGTTAAGAGTACCAAAACCGTCGATTCCCTATCACGCGGCATGCATTCGGTCGACACGAGCACCGCACTTGCGGCACAAGTTGAGGCGTTAGCAAATATCGTGAAGGACTTGCAGGTGAAAAGTAAGTTATGCGAGATCTGTAGAGGGGGACATGATACTGTTCAGTGCCCCGTAGGTTTCCAGGAGGAGGCAGTCGACTTCGTTAATAATACAAACCGAAATCAACATTCTTTCAATTCTTATAATTCGGGGTGGAGAGGTAACCAAAATTCCAACTGGAGGAACGAAAATCAGTCCGGCTTCCAGCAACGTCAGAGCCTATTCCAGGATTCCGGTGAGGGAATGAGTAGTGGGGAGAAGAAGCCCACGTTAGAGGAGATGATGGCACAGCAGACACAGATGCTGTCGCAACTTATGACTCGAGAGGACTCCCGTCACAAAGAAACTCAAGAGAAATTCCGGGAGCACGAGTCATTCATGAGAAATCAAGGAGCGTCAATTCAAAATCTTGAGCGTCAGATAGGAGAGATAGCAAGTCGTCTAAATGAGAGGTCGCCAGGTACACTTCCAAGTAACACTGAACAAAATCCGAAGGTGTTCGCGAAGGCTGTGACGACAAGGAGCGGTGGAGGGGCACGTAGCGAGCCCGTGATTCAAGAGGCGACGAGAGGACTTGTTAACGAGCCTGCAGTAGATGTAGAGGAGCAGGTAGACGAGGAGATTCAGTTGGAGTCTCCACCGGCCAAGGTGCATCAGAGGCACAACCCTGGAAGTTCAGCACAGGCCGAGAACCAACCATTACCCAGCACACCACCGAGAGTCTACAAACCTAGACTACCATATCCCGGGAGAGTCCGTAGGGATAGAGACGAGAAGCAGAACTCCAAATTTCTTGATCTTCTGAAGCAACTTCATCTTAATATTCCTTTCCTTGAGGCACTTACGCAAATGCCCAAATACGCAAAGTTTCTTAAGGATATTCTTTCGAACAAAGAGAAGTTAGCCGAAGTCTCTTCCATTTCTCTGAGTGCTGGTTGCTCTGCAGTCTTGCAGAGAAAGTTACCAGAAAAGATGTCCGATCCTAGGAGTTTCACAATTCCCTGCATCTTGAGTGATAATATGGTCGTCCATGCGCTGGCAGATCTTGGTGCCTGTATTAATCTCATGCCGTATTCCGTGTATCGCAAGTTGGATCTAGGCGAACCGAGGCCTACCCGTATGAGTATCCAGCTTGCTGATCGCTCAGTGAAATACCCCCGAGGGGTGGTCGAGAACATGCTTGTTCGTGTCGACAAGTTCATCTTCCCGGTGGACTTTGTCATCCTGGACATGAACGATGACGATAGTGTCCCACTCATCTTGGGCCGACCATTCCTTGCCACTGCACAGGCATTGATCGATGTCTGCGAGGGTAAATTAATCTTAAGAGTTGGGGATGAGAACGTCACCTTTGACGTTCGACAGTCTTTGAAACACCCCAAGTCTGCTGATGACTCCTTATACTTCATTGATACCATCATGGAGCATGTTGGGGAGTTTCTCAGCGAAATTTGTGGAGGATCTGCCTCCGACACCCAAATTCTTGATAGGGAGATTCCGGAGATTGAAATGGTTGCTGTAAGAAATCAGTCCTTAAATGACGATACCGAGTCGCATACCCCTGAATCTGGGGTGTCTGCTGAGATCGTACTAGACGATCCGATGGACCGACCTTCGGTCGAGAGTCCTCCTTCTTCCTTAGACCTTAAGGATTTACCTTCCCACCTAGAGTATGCATTTTTAGATGAAGAGAAGAAGCTTCCGGTTATCATTGCATCTGCTTTGACCGAGGTCGAGAAGGAGAAGTTGTTGAGAGTGCTACGAGAGCACAAGGAGGCTATTGCATTGAAGATTATCGAAATCAAGGGTATCAAACCTTCGTTTTGCACTCATAAAATCCTCATGGAGGAAAATTTCAAAACTGTTGTCCAGCCGCAACGGCGGCTTAATCCGAAAATGCAAGAGGTCGTAAAGAAGGAGATCATTAAACTCCTTGATGCGGGGATCATTTTCCCCATTTCTGATAGTGCTTGGGTGAGTCCAGTCCAAGTGGTTCCTAAAAAGGGTGGCATGACTGTCGTCACCAACGATAGGAACGAGCTTATTCCCACGAGGACTGTGACGGGATGGCGAGTCTGCATTGACTATCGCCGACTGAATGATGCCACCAGGAAAGACCACTTTCCTCTCCAATTCATTGATCAGATGTTAGAGCGTTTAGCAGGTCAGCAGTACTACTGCTTCCTAGATGGTTTCTCCGGGTACTTCCAGGTTCCGATAGCTCCCGACGACCAGGAGAAAACCACTTTCACCTGTCCTTACGGAACGTTTGTTTACAAACGTATGCCGTTTGGACTTTGTAACGCTCCAGCCAAATTCTAGAGGTGTATGGTGGCCATTTTCCATGATATGATCGAGGACTCCATGGAGGTGTTCATGGATGATTTTTCCGTATTTGGGAGTTCCTTCGATCATTGTTTATCAAATCTCGAGAGGATGATGTCCCGCTGCGTTGACACCAACCTAGTCCTTAACTGGGAGAAATGTCATTTCATGGTTCGCGAGGGCATTGTTCTAGGTCATCGAATCTCAAGTGCGGGGATAGAGGTTGATCGGGCAAAGGTTGAGACCATTTCTAATCTTCCCCCGCCTACTTCTGTGAGATCAATTCGTAGCTTTCTAGGTCATGTCGGGTTCTACTGCCGGTTCATCAAAGATTTTTCTAAAATCGCGAGACCCAGGACCAAACTTTTGGAGAAGGATGCTCTATTTGTTTTTTCTGAACAGTGTATCGAGGCGTTTGATCTTCTAAAAGACAAACTCGTTAACGCCCCAATCATGGTTGCTCCCGACTGGTCTTTACCATTCGAGTTGATGTGTGACGCGAGCGACTTCGCAGTCGGAGCGGTTCTTGGACAACGGAAGGATAAACATTTCCATCCGATCTACTACGCGAGTCGGACCTTAAATGGCGCACAGGAAAGCTATACCACCACCGAAAAAGAGCTTTTAGCTGTGGTGTTCGCTTTTGATAAATTTAGGTCCTATCTAGTTTTGTCCAAAACGATTGTTTATACGGATCATGCCGCTATTAGATATCTTTTCAGCAAGCAGGATGCTAAGCCTCGTCTTATCCGATGGATCCTGTTGCTTCAAGAGTTCGATATAGAGATCCGTGATAAAAAGGTGGCCGAGAATGTGGCGGCTGATCATCTTTCACGTCTAGAGGGAGTTGATTTAGGAGATTCGGGAGTTAGGATCGACGATCGTTTTCCGACGGAGAGTCTGATGTTTGTTACTGCATAAGAGGATGGTTTTCCATGGTTTGCTGATTTCGCGAACTATCTCGCTGACGGATACCTCCCAAAGATGCCTTACCAGCAAAAGAAGAAATTCTTTGCTGACATCAAATTTTACCTTTGGGACGATCCATATCTTTTCCGCATTGGTGCTGATTAGCTTATTAGAAGGTGTGTAGATGTCAAGGAAGGATGACAAATTTTGAGCCATTGTCATGTGGGACCGACTGGAGGTCACCACGGTGTGAGTTCTACAGAAAAGAAAGTCTTTGATTCTGGTTTTTACTGGTCGTCAATAATTAAGGATGCTTATCTGTTCGTTAAGATTTGTGATTGTTGCCAGCGTGTCGGCAACATTTCTTCGCGAAACGAAATGCCCCAGAATGCCATTCAAGTTTGTGAGGTTTTTATATTTGGGGTATTGATTTCATGGGACCGTTTCCATCTTCGCGTGGAAACAAATACATACTCATGGCCGTCGATTACGTGTCTAAGTGGGTTGAGGCCAAAGCTCTACCCACCAATGATGCCCGAGCGGTAGTCCGTTTTCTAAAAAGTCTATTTGCTCGTTTTGGAGTCTCGAAAGCCTTGATCAGTGATCGAGGTACTCACTTTTGCAACTCGCAGATGGATAAGGCGTTGAAGCGTTATGGGGTCACCCATCGGCTTGCGACCGCCTACCACCCACATACTAGTGGGCAGGTAGAAGTGAGTAATCGGGGAATCAAACGTATTCTCGAGAAAACGGTTGGTTCAAATCGTCGGGATTGGTCCGACAAATTAGATGACGCTCTGTGGGCCTTCCGTACAGCCTACAAGACTCCGACTGGTTCCACGCCATTTCGGATGATTTATGGGAAGGCTTGTCATCTTCCTGTTGAATTGGAAAACCGTGCTTCATGGGCCCTTCAAAGGGTTAATCTTGATTTACCCGCCGCAGAGGGTAATCGTTTCCATCAATTACATGAATTAGAGGAGCTCCGGGATCACGCATACGCACAATCATTTCGGTATAAGGAGCATATGAAGGAACTGCATGACAGGAAATTGAAGGGTAATAAGCAGTTAAGTGTGGGGATAAGGTTTTACTGTATAATTCACGGTTGAGGTTATTCCCGAGAAAGTTGAAATCCCGATGGTCGGGACCGTTCACGGTCACTGAGGTTTTCCCGTATGGCACGATTGAGATACAAGATCGAAGCGGGAAGTTTAAGGTGAACGACCATAGATTGAAGCACTACATAGGAGAGCTGATAACCGATCAGACAGTCGAGGTGTTCTACCTTGACTCATTCACCGAGGAATAGGCATGATGGATGCATCACTCGGGAGACAGCCCGAGTTGTAGAGTTTGTATTATGATTCTCTTTATTATCTATTTTTATTTGTTTTATTTTTATTTATATTTATAAAAACATAAAAAAAATAAAAAATCAAAAAAAAAATATGTTTATTTTTTATGTTTTTGTTTTCTGTTTTGTAAGCCGCTACATGCGAGCGAGTTTGAGTTTTTACAGTTATTATTATGCGCATGGTAGCTCTGATGGTGTTTTGGAACTGGTTCACCCGAGGTTGCGGCCGCGAATGAAATGCTATACGGTCGTTCGTTCGAGTCATACACAACTGATGAAGAATCTGCATCTAAACCAGGGGAGTAACCCGTTCTCTATTTTAATTTCTGTTCTTTCAAGTTTTAAATTTATGCTTTACGTTTTATTTTTATTTTATTTCTTTTCCTTGTTCTCATCGAGGAAGATTTCGTTCTAAGTGTGGGGATGGGAATTTATTTTACTTAGTTGTAGAAAAAAATTAAAATAAAAAGTTTTCACTTGTTTTTCGTTTTCGTACGTTGTTTAAGTTAAAAAAATGTCCCTTGTTTTTAGTTTCTTTTGCATTAAAGTGGGAGATGATGATATTTATCGGAAATCGGTTTTTCAAACTACTAATAATATGAGATAAATAAAAGAAAACGCACTTAACTTGGGATGTGTCGGTAGGATCAGCCTTGAAAATGAAAGGGCAAGTTTGATAAAACGGTTAAACGGAAATCTTTTGTGGGTAAAGCGTTTTGTCCGTGGAAAATAAGCAATGAAAGGTCGGGCCATACTCAAGCCTCAAATTTTGGTATGAAAAAGTGGAAGTATCGTGAGTTTTTAAAAATTTGAATACGTTATCATATGATGCTTGGGTAGGTTTAACGTTTGAGTATGCCGTGTAGCCTGTGATATAAATCTTAAACTGCTAGTTTAGTGTTTTACACCTCATTGGCGTATGGTTTTATAACCTTAAATCCTGTATTGATGGGATGCTTCGGGTCCGGAGACCATGGGTCTGTATGCAATCTATTCATTTGGGTATTCACAATTCCTAAGTGGGGTTGTGGATATTTAAAATAAAGCCAAAGAGCAAACCCTTATAAGTCTAAAAACATGATCACAAAAAGTAAAAAAGTACAAATACACTACAGACTTGATCATCCACGCTGTTAGCCATGTGGGGTCCCCTTGCTCGCGTCTCATTACCATTAAGAAACGGACGACAAGGGACACGCTACATGTAAGCCCTACATATGAAATTTTGCATACTCACCTATGGTGATGGATTTGGGGTATTGCTTGATAACGGGGGTATGTCATGTTGTGGGGAACACTAGCTATTAAGAAATTGAACCTTAATCGTATCTAATGGCTGCTTGGTAGACTTTGATGCTTAAGCTTAGGTGGATAAACAATACCCTTGATCGTCTTAACTATTCATAAATATTGAGCAACAAAGTTTTAAATCTGCTAACTTTGAGGTTTAAATCAAGTTGGGGTGGTCTGGTCCGGTAAAAGCCGAAAATAAGCGGGTCTTAATTGTGTAAACCACTAAGTAATATTATTGTCGGATCTTATTTGTCCCGTTAAAGATTAAGGCATGGGTTTAGGTGGACAACAATATCGATGATCGCGGTTTTTGCGTTTTTCTGAGCTTTAAAATCTAACCTATATGTTTGATTTGACTTTGATTTTCCGATTCTGATCCAACTGCAGTCAAATCTTTTTCAGGGACGAAAAAGTCTTAAGTGTGGGGATGTTTGATGTGTTGTAAAACACACTTACTTTCCTTATGATTTTATCAAGGTTTTTATGCTTAATTGTTTATTTTATGAAAGTATTGGGGGTTAAGTGCAATAATTTACAAAGTTTAAATGTTAATTGTAGGTTTATGAAAGATGGTGAAAAAAGAGTTAAGTTGGAAGACTCTAGGGGCCTTTTTGGTCAAGTTTCAAAACTACAACTCAAGGCCCGACCCAAGCCCACAAGTTAGAAGCCTTACATGATATTATATTAAGTTAATTAACTTAATTTTCTGCCATAATCCAGCCACAATTCCCGAAATTCAGCAGCCCCAATTCTGCCCATATTTGCAATCGGCAGCAAGGGAGATGAAAGAAGAAAAGCTTGTGGCGGATAGGGTTTGGTGGTTGTGACGGCTGGAGAGGAAGAAGAACACCAAGGAGAGTCTTGTGCAGCTGGTAGGCATCATCTAAACTCATAATCTCAGCCATAAATCATAAGTATTCATTCATAAACTTTATCTCTTGTTCAAGAACCCTAACTAGTTGAACCTGATCTTTTTGTTTGATTGTTTTGCAAGTAACTTAGAGATTGACTTGTGTTTGATTGTTCTTGATCATTGAATGAGTTTTATTATGTTTATGTTGAGTTATTTGATGTTTAATTTGATATATTGCTGCTGTCCAAAATCAATGAGTAGCTAATCTTGTTTGTTCTACCTAGGTTTGATGAATATTGTTAGGTTTTGACTAGTAATATGGATTGTTAATGATCATGGCTTAAATTGTTAATGTAAAGTTTGATTTAACAGTAAATTAGATTGTGTTTAGTGGCTGTGTTTTGTTTGATTATACCTAATAACCTCGTGCTTTAATTAATTGAATCGGTTTTGATTAGTTGTTGCATGTTTAAGGCTCTTTTCTTTGTGTTTAGGGTTTATTTGCAGGAAGTACAACCATAGGGATAAGTGGGAAAATTAATTAGATAAAATCAGTTGTGAAACACCTTCTTAGAGACCGAGAGGTGATAAGAAGTAAACTCGTCTCATTACTTTTACTTGTTAGAATTAAGATCGCGCGAGAGCGGGTTTTGTTCTTGTCGGGTTCGGGTGTTTGAGCGATTAGTTGGTCTAGTTTAAGTTAAGTTGAATTGTTCCTCTATCCTTGGTTGCATGGTATTCGTTTCCATCAGGCTAGTGTGTTGGTGAGACCGAGAGGTGAGTCGGCATTAGAACACGTTAATAATTTGTTTTCCCGGTTTGTTCTTATAATCAACTAAGATAAGTTAGAGTTTGTTAGTGAGACCGAGAGGTGATCTGACCTTCTTGAGCGAAACTTAGTTGTGTCATCCTTTAGAACCGGTGTCGTGAGAGTTTTCAATCCATTGTCTTGTCATCTCCTTCAATATGATTCTTACCTAGGTAGACGTTTTTATCACTGCAGTCAAAGTTTCCGAAGTTTAGTCAAAAGTTTTCACTTAGTTAAGTTAAGTAGTTAAATCAAATAAAAAAAATCAATTAAATATTTTGGTGAGTCTTGGTTAGAGTTTAGTGATTATAAACGTTTTCACGTGTCTTCGAGTTCGATATCCGGACTTTCCTCATCTGTGCTATACGCGACCGGTACACTTGCCGTTTGTGTGAACTAGGATAGATTGTTTGGTTTTTAAAGCTTAGTTGCGACTTGTGTTTTATTTATATATATATTTATATATATTTCTCACATCAGAAATCTTAGAGGTCGAATCCTAGATGAACTCATATGTCAAGGTATTCTATCCATCCGAGATCCACTAAAATTTATCAAGACTTGAAGAGAGACTATTGGTGATCGGGTATGAAGAATGATGTAGTAGATTATGTCAGTAAGTGCTTAACTTGTTTGCAAGTCAAGGCTGAACACCAGAAGCCTTATGGGAAGATGCAGCCTCTGGAGATACCTGAATGGAAATGGGAACACATCACCATGGATTTCATAACTAAGCTACCTCTTACAACTAAGAATCATGATACCATTTGGGTGATAGTAGACCGTTTAACAAAGAGTGCTCACTTTCTGCCTATACGAGAGGCCATCTCGTTAGAAACGTTAGCAAGTTTGTTCATAAAAGAGGTTGTAACTAAGCATGGAGTGCCACTGTCGATTGTGTCTGATAGAGATACTCGATTTACGTCAAGATTTTGGAAGAAGTTCCATGAAGCTATGGGGACGAGATTGAACATCAGTACGGCGTATCATCCTCAAACAGATGGACAGTCTGAGAGGACGATCCAAACCATTGAGGATATGCTACGTGCTTGTGTTTTAGACTTTGGAGGAAGTTGGGATGATCATCTGCATTTGGCAGAGTTCTCTTATAATAACAACTACCATTCAAGCATTGGTATGCCACCGTTCGAGATGTTGTATGGAAGACGTTGTAGAACTCCTGTATATTGGGTGAGATTGGTCAGAAAGAGATGGGAAGTCTAGAGGCTGTGCAAGAAACTTCTTTAAAGTTTCATCAGATCAATGCAAGGATGAAAGCTGCTCAAGACCGTCAGAAGTCGTATGCTGATAAGCGGCAACGATCTATTGAGTTTAACGTTGGTGACAACGTGATGCTCAAGGTCTCGCCTTGGAAAGGGATTATTCTTTTTAGGAAGAGGGGAAAGTTGAGTCCGAGGTACATTGTTTAAGATTATGGGTCGTATGAGTGAAGTAGCTTATAAGCTAGATTTACCTGAGGAGTTAGAAGGAATTCATTCAATCATCCATGTTTCCCATATGAGGAAATGCCTAGCTGATGACACATCACATGTGCCATTGGTAGATATTGAGGTTGATGAATAGCTGAACTACTTTGAGCAACCTATAGAGATAGTTGACCGCAAAGAAAAACAACTGTGTCACACGGTTATACCCTTAGTAAAAGTGATGGAAGCATCGCAAAGGATCAGACGCTACTTGGGAAGTTGAAGAAGAGATGCGCAAGTTTTACACAGAATTGTTTTAGTAATGGTTAGGTTTCGGGGACGAAACATCTTTAAGGAGGGAAGACTTGTACCATCCTAAATATTATAATAATAAATAAAATGAAAATGATGTTCGTTTATTTAAATGTGTGTTAATATTTAATTAGGATTAAATATAATAAAAGAGTATGGACTTGGGTGGGGAAAGATGGAATAAGGGATGAGATGGGCCTTAGGTCCATGGGCTTAAGAGAGTATAAATACTCCCTTAAACCTCCCTAAAACCCTTGTTTTTTATTTTTCAACTTCTCTACACACTCTAAAAACACACAAACACCTCCCTAATCACGGCCGCAATCAAGAAGAGAGACCCAAGGCCAAACCGAACCTAGATCTTGATAGATCTTGACTATACAAGCAAGATACGAGCTTATCACCTCATACCGAAGCTAACCGTAGCTTAAGAACGTTGATGTGCGAAACGGTCTATTAAAAACTTAACCTAACCTAGACACTCTAGTTTTAAATTTATAAATCTAGACTATCCTAATGCTAGACCACTAGACAGGCAAGTGTACCTATCGACTGTAGCAAAGCCTAACGAAGTTCGGATATCGAACCCACGAGACACTAGCGACACCTAAACTAGACTCTGAATATTAACTTAAATAAATTGATTTAATTGATTTTTGTGTTTTTTATTATTAAATATAAACTAAAATACTTACTCTAAAACGAAAACGGACGAATCGGACAAGAACTCAAATATGGGGAACAACTACCTAGGCAAGGAATCCCACTAGTCAACTCGTAAACTTTCGGAATTGGATTTATGATTGGTACCATATTCTAAAAATATGAAACTTAAGGAATAACTAAAGTACGCTAGATCACCTCTCGGTCTCACCAACAATACTTAAGAACCCTAAATATCATGTAAAGCTCAACAGTTAATGGTTCAGATCACCTCCCGGTCTCACCTCACCTAACTATACTAAGGTACCCAAAGATTAAATCACCTCCCGGTCTCTCTAATCAAAAAACACCCTAAGGCGTAAAGGGGTATTTTTATTGAATTCGGTTATAATTCGGATCTGTAAGAATCTAAAGGAATCTAGGGTAACTCACTCCCGTGCAATCACTACCCAAACTCGCAAAAGACCAAAACAGACGACACTTAATTACCTCCCGGTCTCTCAAGTGACAGAATATAAGGTATCTCTAAACTCTCAATTATCGTTCCTATGGAATACGTTAACAATAAACCATAAACTAGTTACAAACACACAGTAAGCAAGCTAATATGCATCCATACATGAAAGACATTCACAAAGACGCATATGGAACAATTATTTGATAATAAATTAATACCAAATACGCATATGTATCACAACCAAATAAAATAAAAAGTTTACCAAAACATGAACCAATCAATAACAAATCCAAAACCAAAAGTATAACGAATATAAAAAATATTCATCCAAACCCAGGCAATATAAAAATTTAGCCAATCATAATAATTTTCGACGAAACAAAGATATAATAATTATTGCAGTTCATCGAAAAAGAAATAAATATAGTTTAGTTACTAGCCTGCTTGCTTTCTATTTTTCTTCTCTGCTCCAACCTCACAGCCAACAGGGGTGGCCTCTTGATTTGCGTCACCCACACAGTAGGGTTAAAAACCCCCCTTCGTGAACAGGGGCGGCCTCCAAGACAGCCAAGGTTGTGAGCCTTCTGTTCCAACCTACCTTTTAAACTTGCTGAAATCGAACAACCCCTTGTGGGTTCACCGCCATAACCATACAATTAATTTTTATGGCCCAAGTATTATTGCATAGGATAACTGAAGCCCACATATTTTTAATTTGTTATCTCATCCGTTCCTTTGTTACTTATGTCTGCATGAAAATCAAATTATTAAGTGGCCTCATCATTTAGTTATTATAATACAATAACTGAATACTTCAAATTAATTCATTTATGTATGTTTGTTTGCTCGTAGCTTCAAAAGATTGCTGTAGGTTCCCAACCGGATCACACAGGAATATCTCGTAACACGAGGGTGCGGAATCCCCACGTAATACGATACGAGCGTAAGATAGATAATACGTTGAACCGATAAAACAAACTCACGGCACAATACTAATAAACTCGATTGTATTGCAACACTTCAACACGTGATATCAATGATCACTAACACATGTTCGGAGAACCCTTTTTTCACGATAAGCCGAAATGGAGGTTTAAATACACCTCGATAACTTCGCCTAACATACTAGGCGAAGTTGTCATAACTTCGCTTATCCTCCAAGTTCGCCTACATCTCAGGCGAACTTATACAAAACAATATTCAAAACCAAACAAACAATCTAAAACGATTACAGACACATACAAAACACAAGATACTGAACTACTGACATTATGCACCAACAGACTCCCCCTTGGCAGTAGCTTCATATCTCTATCTTCATTCTCGTGTCTAGTAATCCCAAAAATCTCGTGCCACCCGTCTTCAAGCATGAACGCCCTGTCTTACACAGACAGAGACCACCCTCTGGTACTTCTTGGCTTCATCCTTCCACGCAAGAATGTAGAATATCTTCTTATCGTTTAGTACATGCAAATCAGCTTGAGACAAATTTACCAAGTCCATGGGATCATACACTCTTAGAATCTCCTGTTCGTCCTCATCTTCCATAACAGCTTCAGCTGTTTGACTATCAACGTACCACCACTTGAGACTCTTTAAAACATCGTTGGGCATTATCTTCATCGGCACTTCTTTCAAACACCGAATCGGCTTATATTTCATCACCATCCAAGGTTTGCCATCAGCTCGCATTCCCCTTTCCTTATCTTCAACTAACTTCCCTTTCTGAGGCTTTAACAACTCAAACTTCTTCTCTTTCACGCTTTCTTTCCACACGATCTTCCCAATTATTCTAGCCATATTGTCATCACTCCTATTAATCAATCTCAATTTAGCCAAATCCTTCACCTCACACTCAGGCAAGGTATTGAGCGATCTCAAAGTCCTCTTAAAATACTGAATCCCATCAAAGCGTTTAATTACAAATAACTTTAACTGCTCATCATACAGCCAGCAAATAATACCTTTCTTCGACTCAGCATACCCCTTGATATTGTAACTCTTTTTGAACATTGATGGAACAGCTGGCTTCTTTGTTCTGACAAACCTTTCGATGCATTGGGATCATCGTCTCTATCTTGTCTCTTCTTGGTTCTCAACTCGTCGCCCTTTCAGCTCGTCTCTGGATGGCATGAGTTTGGATGAGATTAATTCTTGACTGTTTAGCGACCACCCGTTCAAGAGCTACTATCCTCTCAGAATCTGATAAAGTAGCATCAAAATCAAACCTTATGTGAGAAATGTCTTGAGCATACGGTGGAGTAATGCCCAAGCTAGCTGGAATATCAGAAGTAGTCTGAAAAGTAACTGTGGGTGGTATTGAAACAGGCATCCCCGCTGTAGCAACCAGCGTTGACTCAACAAATCTTGCAACAACCTCCGATGGAGTGACAGTAGGAGGTGGCAAGGAGACTATCTCCGGTGCTGTAAATTGAAACGTGGTCGGAGGAACACCAAAGGATGACGATGTGGTCACCACGGGAACACTTGAGGTAATCGGTACTGTCACAGTCATAGAAGCAGGAACCATAGTCATACCAGATAACGAGGGTGGAGAGAAACGAACCAACCTTGAGCTTTCACCAACTTCTGAACTTTCACCAGCTCTGACCTTCTTCGATCTTCGTACCAACTTGTCTAACTCCTCCTCATAGTCAGATTCACTGTCATCCGAGTCTTTCTTTCTCTTTCCATGTATTCTTTCTTGTCTGATCAGAATCTGTTGTGCTTCAGCAATATCGTCAGTGGAGGAGTCAGATTCGGTTCTCTCAGAATCCGCCACAGATGTAGCGACCATAGAAATATCCACACCAGATGCCTCAGCTACTAGGGCTCGAACCTCAGCAGCTGGATCAATTTGTTCCATGTCAAAGAACCCTTGCCCTCCAAAGGCGACTTCAAGATCAACCTGTTCTTCCGGAGCTGCAACAGGGTTAGCAGGCAGTGCTTGTTGTACCACAAGTGGTGGTTGAACCACAGGAGGTGGTTGAGGAACATTAGCATGTTGCGGTGTCGGGTCACGAAATTCATCTCCTGGAGGAGCAACATAGGCAGGATTCACCAAATAACCAAACAATGCAGTGTGCCGTGGACGAAGTTCCGGTTTTCTACGAGCAATTGATGACCTACATTGCGCAAAAATTCTCTTACTCGCACTTTTAACATAACGGATAGGACGTCGTTGAGGCAGCGTAGGGGCTACGTGATTCAGAATCATCTGGAGGAATCTTGGGTACATCAAAATTCTTTCCCTGGCGACCGCGCGTCTCTGACGATCAATTTCATAAAACACCATCTGACTAAAGCTGTAGGGCTTGTTGTAAGTCAGGGCAGTCATTGCAGATTGCATCGTTGCCCCCATACCGTCTGTACCAGCTTTACGACCAGACATGCACACTATCATCACGTACATCAGAAAACGCCACTGATCTAATAAAATCCCTTTCTCCTTTGAGTGTCACCCAACGGACCCGAATAACCCATACGCAGAAACGCACCATCTCTTAATGGAGCCAGAAAATCTGTTGGATCATATGTAGTTTCATCCCCGAACTGTAAAGCGACCCTTATTTGATCTGCCGAGAATTGTACCACCTGATTGTTCACTGTAGCGCGCATAACCGGAGGATCAACTCTACAGTCATATTCTATCGTTCGCCAAAAGTCTTCGATATTTGGTAGTGAAGTGGGGAGAGTAATCGTGATGGCATGAAAAATACGTGAGCGAACGAGGAATGAAATGATCTCACGATAGTCGTCTATACCACTAGCATCCGGATCCAAAGTGATATACATGTTGTGACCCGGAAAGAACTGTCGGTTGTTGTCACCACCTTCGTCACCACCAGCACCACCAGCCCCTGCCACAACAGCCAAATCTGCACAACAAACGGTCTAAGTTAGAACATCGACATAGCAGATCATACCTTCGCCTGTTACCATGAGCGAAATTATGATATCTTTTACGTTTAACTTCGCAGAACCCAATTTCGTCTGAATAAACAGATCAGAACACTTAGATAAGATTTTCATGAGCAGGCGAAGTTAGTCATATGGCGAAGTTGAGTACAACTTCGCCCTAAACTCTAACTTCGCCTGAGAACAAACCAGAACACTTAAATAATATAATCTAGAGCAGGCAAAGTTAAACCTATGGCGAAGTTGAGTACAACTTCGCCTAAACCCTAACTTCGCCTGAATCTGAAACGGCGTAGCATGATGATCCTTTCATGGTTTTGTTTGGTAGTTTTGGAGAATGAAAACATGAAAAGATTGTTCAATTGAGATCTAGAAGACCAAATGGGTTACAAGCACAATGAAAACAGATAGTTTATCAAGTGTTTAAAGGGTTTCACAAGCTATGTCACACATCGGATCACCAAGGCTCTGATTATCACCATTAATATGAATTACAGGTTAAACCGATCCTACACACCTTTATCACGGACAAGAAACAGATAGTAATGAGGTTCGATTCAATGTATAATTTCGCCGAGGGTTAGAAATGTGTGGGTTTAAGTTCGCCGAGGGATAAGAGTTTTGAAAAATTTGACCAAGTTGACCAGTCTTATCACCTTATATAGTTTTGAAAATACATGGGCGAAGTTAAGGTTAACTTAGCCCCTTTGACAACTTCGCCCCTAACTCAAACAGCTGGTCAACTTCGCTGTAGTTATAACTTCGCCTGATCCAACTTCGCTTAATAAACAACTTCGCCTTAAGTGAGATTAAAGAAAAAGGAATCAAAACTAGTAACCAAGTGTTTATTAAAACGTACCAAGGTATAAAACATAAAAACAAAGTAAAGATAATTAATTAAATGGGATCAAATTTCAGTCTTGACGAGAACCTGCATGTTTTAGAAAAGATCCGAACAGGAATCATACTAATTAAGTGGCTGTCACATAGATACATGTTCAGCGATATTATGACATAAAGAAACAGGTTGTAAGCAGGTATAAAACTTAGTATGGTTTTCATCGCTTCAGTGATACGGATAAGGTTCAATTAAGCTCATAACTTTAGATGGACATCACATGAGAGATTGTGATGCCTCCTATCTATTCTCAAAGCGTATTTTGCTTTCCCCATGTCACCCCGAGTTGACTTCGACCCGTAGTGTCTGATTAAACAGTAAGCACACATCGATCTTTAGAGTCTTCTTCCCGTTCCTTTTTTTTTATGCTTGAAATATTCTCACTTGCCTCTTTCTTGATATTTGAAACAACATAAGCTTTAGAAGGCTTAACAATATACATGTTTATTATTATTATTATTATTATTATTATTATTATTATTATTTATTAAAAAGGACATTAATACAACTTCAAATTGTAGACAACTGCAAGTCCCGAATCTGGATCACTGTAGGTAGTTGACACTATCTTCTCGAGAATCAGAACACTCATGGGCTCGTGTATGACTGGGTAATCACTTTTCTGCCTATCATTCGGAAAGATGTTCATGGAGACATGCACAACTCAGAATGATTATCCACATTAAATCGAGAAGATTTAGTTTGTATCACTTCTACTTTTACGTACCATAGAAAGCTACCATAACATACAATGACTGTTCTTGAGTCCTTTAGGACTAATAACTTCACCAGTTAAGCACACAAAAACAGTTTTCTATCACTTTCCAAGGTTGGATCAATTTTCTTTTAAACATTGTATTGAAACTTCTTACGAAGTTATAGACTTGAAAAATTATATCATCTCCAAAAAAAATTTAAAATTCTATCGCCCCGATCAAGTCAAAGTCTTCAGGTAAACGGCTATCCCGAAGATCCAATGGATCAGTTGGACCAACCACATACGAGTATATGTCCTTCTAACTAAGTATGAACGACTATTTTTCAGCGAAAGAATAAAAGCCCATCATAAACCGCCCCGGTCACTTTCAGTCATATGGTTAATTGTTATCCTCATAATCTACAAGTAGAAGTAAGGACCAAACATATCCGAAGATATGTCCTTCAAACTTAAGCAACCGACATAATTTTAAGCGATAGTGATGTTTTTTTTTTTTTTTAATAAACCAGGTTACTCGGGATGGATCATCCCATTAAGCTCAACAAGATTTTGAAAACGGGATCGGTCAAACGCTTTAGTAAAAAGGTCGGCAAAATTATCCAAAGAATCAACCTTTTCAAGCACAATTAATTTCTTCTCAGCACAATCCCGTATAAAGTGATGACGAATGTCAATATGTTTAGTTTTGCTGTGTTTGACGGGATTGTTAGTTACTGAGATTGCAGCAGTGTTATCAATGCAAATAGGAGTTTGAGTGAAATTCAGACCATAATCGCGCAATTTCTGTTGTATCCATAGAACCTGGGAGCAGCAGTTTGATGCTGCCATGTACTCTGCTTTGCAGGTTGAAATGGCTACTGAGGTCTGCTTCTTGCACTGCCACGACACCAATCTTCCTCCCAGAAACTGACACCCACCGGTTGTTGACTTCCTGTTCTAATTGCAACCTCCATAGTCAGAATCAGTGTAAGCTACCAAATCCAGTTCTCCCCCTTTCGTGTACCACAATCCCAACTTAGGCTTGCCTTTGAGATACCGCAAGATTCTCTTCACTCCCTTCATGTGAGATTCCTTCGGGCTTGCCTGAAAACGAGCACAAAGACAAACTGCAAACATAATGTCAGGTCTAGATGAAGTTAGATACATTAAAGAACCTATGATTGCTCGATATTGGGTGGGATTAACGTCTTCATCACTGTCAGATTCAGCACCCAGTTTGTGGTTGACGCAAACTGGAGTGTCAAATGGGGTGCTATCATCCATCTTGAAGCGTTTGAGCACATCATGGACATATTTCGTTTGATGAATAAACATCCCATCTTTCTTCTGATCTACCTGCAATCCCAAAAAGAAAGTTAATTCGCCCATGGCGCTCATTTCAAACCCTTTTTTCATGACTGCTTCAAATTCCTGACACATGGTGACTTTTGATGCAGCAAAAGTGATATCGTCCACATAGACTTGAATTAGTAGAAAATCTCCCCCTTTTCTCTTGACAAACAGCGTGCTATCGATCTTTCCTCTTTCGAACCCATTCTTAAGCAAGTAATCGGACAAGGTTGCGTACCAGGCACGAGGGGCCTGATGCATCCCATATAAAGCTTTACTCAGTTTGTACACATGATCAGGAAAATCTGGGTCAGGGAAACCCGGAGGTTGTTCAACATACACCACCTCATCGACTTTACCATTAAGAAAGGCACTTTTCACATCTAACTGGAACACTTTCATCTCTTTGTGTGCAGCAAATGCCAAAAATAGTTGAATTGCCTCCAATCTTGCCACAGGAGCAAACACTTCGTTGTAATCGATTCCTTCTTGCTGATTAAACCCTTTTACTACCAGTCTTGCCTTGTTCGGTATGATTATCCCTTTCTCATCTCTCTTACATTTAAAAACCCACTTTGTACCGATGACATTTACGTTCTGTGGTTTTTCAACTAATTTCCATACTTCCATCTTCTCAAACTGTGCTAATTCTTCTTGCATGGCTTCAACCCACGAGCTATCCTTTAGAGCCATTTGATAATTCTTCGGTTCAATCTGGCTGATGAAGCAGGTGTACAAGCATTCATTTATGATACCCGTGTCTTTAATGCTTGCGTAAACACATGTGTGTTCATCCAAACTTCTTCTTGTTTGAACACCGTCAGACAGATTACCTATCACGTTCTCCAAAGGGTGATTTTTGTGAATTCCAGTAGTCTGAACCGGACTGACTTCCAGATTGTTTTCTAAATTTGAAGAGAGTTCATCAGTGTGTGATTGATGTTGAGAGTGAAATGGATTGTAGAATTCTTCTTCAGTGGAGGCAGCAGGAGTATCAACCGCACTTGACGAGGTTGTTTGACATTCATCATATTGCGGACGTTCCACAATATTTTCCTCATCGTCATACAGAATCTGTGAAGCAATTTTCTCATCAACTTCTGCAAAATCCAAGTAGGGCACAATAAAATATTTTAATAGTTTATCATAGTCGAAAGCTTCAGCAGGTCCCGTGCTAGGCCCTGGTGATTTGTAACTCGTAATGTCAGGGTTACAGACCACCTCAACCTTGCTGTTCGATAAATTAAAGACTCTTCTGTTGGGAGTCCCAACAACATATCCGACTAAAATACCTTCATCGGCTTTCTCACCAAATTTCGAGTTTGTCTTTAATATCGAACATGGGGACCCGAAAAGTTTGAGACCATTCAGGTTTGGCTTTCTACCATGCATAAGCTCATAACAGGTTTTATTTAATCTTTTAACAGTTAAAACACGATTGAGGATATAACAGGTTGTGGAAACAGCCTCAGCCCAGCACACCACAGGAAGTTTAGCCTCTGCCAGCATGGTTCTGGCTCCTTCGATTAGCATTCTATTCTTCCTCTCAGCTACTCCATTTTGTTGCGGAGTATACGGGGCGCTGTACTGATGTTCTATCCCTTTCTGTAAGAAGAACATCTCCATCTGATAGTTCTTGAACTCTGTACCATTATCACTCCTGATGTACTTAACCTTTCTCCCAGCAATATTTTCAACCTTGGTAATCAAGTTAATTACCAACTGAACAGTCTCATCTTTTGCCTTCAGAAAGTATACCCAAGAGTATCGAGAGTAATCATCGGTTACAACCAAGCAGTATGACGTTCCACCTAGACTCTTTACATTCACAGGACCAAAGAGATCCATGTGTAGTAGGTCTAGGGTACTGACAATTGAGTTAACCTTCTTGGAGTGATGGGGCTTTTTGTGTTGCTTTCCTTTCTTACACGACAAGCATTGATCTTCAAAGTTAAAATTCTTCAAAGGAACTCCAAGTACCAGCCCATTCTTGACAATGTAATTCATTTTGCGAAGATGTATATGTCCCATTCTTCGATGCCATAACTCTGACTCAGACTCAGTTGCCTTTGACAAAAGACATGACTCTTCTGTTGTCATCTTAGTTGACCTCATATCCATTACATACGTGTTCTTTTCTCGTGGAGCTTTCATCACCACCCAGGCCTCTGGTATCTTGAAACCAGGATAAAGAACGATTGCCTCATTTTTAGTAAAATGCACCGTGTATTCTTTGTCACAAATCTGAGATACACTTAACAAGTTATGCTTCAACTCTTCCACAAAATTCACCTTCTCTAACTTCATTCTTCCATTCGTCACAGTTCCAATACCACTGATTCTACCTCCACTCTCTCCAGCGAAACTAACCCTTCCTCCTTGAACAGATTTCCAGTCACGTATCAATTTCTTGTTACCAGTCATGTGCAGGGAACAGCCACGCTCAACAACCCACATATTGTTTACAGCCCTGTTTGACTGTTCCTGCACAATTAAAGAAATAGATTAAAATCTGGGGACCCAAGATCTACTGGTCTTGGGTCGATTAAATCTGTTGTCCGGCATCCAGTGCTTTGGTTGCCTAAAGTCAGTTTGAGGATGGTTTCTGTAAGTTCTGAAAGGAAACCTTCTAGAGGACTGGCTATGAGGCCATCCACATCTTAGTGAATTAAATGAATTATAATTGTTGGATTGGTAGTTTACTGGGAAATAATGAGACTGATTTCTTTGAAATCTTGGATTAGTCCAATGACTGAAATTTGGGGGCCTCATACCTCTAAGTTTTCTCTGTTTTAGAGGACAATCAGCAACAAGGTGTCCTACTTTATTGCATCTGAAACAACTTCTGTTTTGAACTTTCGTCTCAACAGTTGTTGCAGATGTCGAGGCTGCGTTACTACCCGTTTGTCTAACATATGGTGTGACGAACGGATTTAGGGAAGAATTCTTTTCATTGCGCTTATATTCCTCCCCACGTTTTAGTAACACTACCTCTTCTTTTATCTCACCCAATTCGGATGACTTGTCCGAATTTGATGAGACAGAGCTAGGGACAGAAATCTCAACATTAGAACTTGACTTACTCGTTTCGCTCTTATTAACCTCAGTTTCTTTAGTCGAAATTTTGATTGGAACTGTCTGACTAATCTCAACATTAGCAGATTGTTGATTACTAGGATCATAAGTATAGTTATTGTTATACGATGGCAGAACTTCAGAAAATCCAATTCCTCCTTTGTTAACCGGGGAACGTTGAACACTTATGATGTGATCTAGCATTGCTGAAGAATTTCTAAATTGTTCAATTTTTCTGTTTAGTTCCACCACTTTTACCTGGTAATCAGCTATCAGTTTATCTTTTTCAGCAATCAGTTTGGTCTTTTCTTCTAACACTTCATAACTAAGATCAATTACTTGTATTTTTTCAGCTAGACTGGCTTTAAGACTTCTGATATCCTTTTCACTAGCTTTTATTTTTACCGAGTAACTGTTTTCTCTAGTTTTAGTATAGTGATGATCTTCTTTTAAGGTTTTAAATTGTGTGTCCAAACTAACAAACTGATCAGTTAATGTTTTCAATTGTTCAAACAGATTTTCACATTGTTCACAATGAAGTTCAGAACTTAACTCAGAGAGCTGATCGTTCACTTCTGCCATATATGCTTGATTTTCTCCCGTCTCCCTCTCACTTCCTCCAGTTTCGATGTTTACCAAATTAGCCTGTTCGAAAACTTCCTCAACTTTTATATTCCAGTTGTATCCATCATTCTGTCTAGATACCATAGCCCTATTTTCACTACCACCCCCATTCTTTTGTGCAGGCCTGTTCTGACATCGTTCGACTCTCTCATTTGTACATTCCTTAGCAAAGTGACCATTTTGTTGACAGTTGTAACATCGAACCTTTGATTTATCAAACCCTGGTCTTTCTCCAATGAACTTTCTACCCGTTTTCTTCATGAATCTCTTCACCCTTCTTACTATCATAGTCATCTGCCATTGCAGGTCCATCTCTTCCAAATCATCAGCATCGATCTGATCATAGTCTTCATCCAAAGTTGCAGGGTCGACTATTTTTCCTTTGATGTAGTTCTCATAAGATGAAGGATTCATAGAGAGCAAACTGTTGTTCAGCTGATTTAACACTCATGGGCATCTGTGAGTAGTTGTAGCTTGGAACATTTGACGAGAAATTTCCAGTTGTGGCTTGAGGTTTTGAAGGATTACTACCTCCAGCTACGAAACATACGTCACCATCCATATTGAGAATCACATGACCATCACGAGTTGAGTTTGAGTTTGATTCTCCCTTTGAGTAGTAGGCAGAGGATTCTGATTTTGAACTTGAGCTTGGAGGGACTTTCGCACCATACATTCCTGAATCCTGAACCTGATCAGTTGGTGTGTCCTTCCAAACCATGTTAAGTTCAAAATTTCGTAACTTATTGAGCACTGTTTCCAAATCAATCTTGGCAAAGTCTTTATCTTCTCTCATTAGAACAGTGTACATTTCCCATTTTAGTGGAAGAGCATCAAGAAGTTTCTCTACTACCTCTTCTTCCTTGTATTCAATGGAGTAATTACTTAGTTCGGTCATCAAGTGATAATATCTTGTGATGATATCGTCAAGTGATTCATTTTTCAAATACTTGAATACAGAGAATTGGGTTTTTAGCAGATTTGTCTTGGAAGCACGTATCCCCACATTACCTTCATATCTATTTTCTAGTGCTTCCCATAGCTCTCTAGCAGTTTTGTATTTCTTGAAGGTGTGAAGAATCTCTTGTGGAAGAGCCATTGTTATAGCTGCATGAGCTTTACTCTCTGCCTCATACATTTTCTTTTCCTCCTCTTCCATCTTACTGTACTTCTTAATCTGTTCACGACCTTCAAACAAGGATGTTGGTGGAATGTATCCGTCTTGAATGCAAACCCACATCTTAGCATCTTGATACTTCACATACTGTTCAAACCGATCTTTCCATGCAACGAAATCGGTACCCTTAAGCATTTTTGGAGCTTTAGTTGCTGAACCGGCTTCAACCTCCATCTTTACCAGTTCTGTGATGTTTATTGAAGTCATAGTTGAAAGAAACACGACTCGAAATAAAAAGAAAATACTTTCTGTGAACAGTGAGCAGATAACGAAGTTGTTACAACTTGGCTTGAAGCTTAATTTAACTTCGCTTGAAGCTTAACCTCGCTGCTTCCTAACTTCGCCTCTTATTAACTTCGCTTAAACCTTATAAGTTCGCTTAAACCCTACGTAAGTTGACGGCAACTTCGCTTGATGAACACAAGGTCTGCAGGTTTAATTGGATGTATTGCGAGGTATGCGGAGGTGTTTTGGGGTATATTTGATGGTGGAAGATGGGCAAGACACAAAAACTATGTATTTCAACGTAAAATCGTTCCGCGAATAGTCGAACGGAACGATCTTAACACCCGTGTGATAATCCCGAACCACACAATCACGAGCAAATGCTTTGATACCAATTGTAGGTTCCCAGCCGGATCACACAGGAATATCTCGTAACACGAGGGTGCGGAATCCCCACGTAATACGATACGAGCGTAAGATAGATAATACGTTGAACCGATAAAACAAACTCACGGCACAATACTAATAAACTCGATTGTATTGCAACACTTCAACACGTGATATCAATGATCACTAACACATGTTCGGAGAACCCTTTTTTCACGACAAGCCGAAGTGGAGGTTTAAATAAACCTCGACAACTTCGCCTAACATACTAGGTAAAGTTGTCATAACTTCGCCTATCCTCCAAGTTCGCCTACATCTTAGGCGAAATTATACAAAACAATATTCAAAACCAAACAAACAATCTAAAACGATTACATACACATACAAAACACAAGATACTGAACTACTGACATTATGCACCAACAATTGCAAATCCACAAATATGTATTTTAAACAAACATCATTCACATTTAAATTATTATCAATTTATTATTTTAAGCTCGTATTTACTTAGGACCTTTAAAATCCAATATAAGCCAAATAGAAATATGTTCAATAAAAACATGGCTCAAAAGTACTAGTGTAGAAAATATTTATTAATAATATGTATATTTGAGTCTATATCAAATATCCCCACACTTAAACCTTTTTCGTCCCTGAAAAAGTATTTTGCAATGAAATCAGAATTCGAAACTGATCTTTTAAACATATAGGTTATATTTTAAGCACAGATAAACGCAAAAACCGCGATTACCGATATTGTTGTCCACTTAAACCCAGCCACCTGCCTATCAAGCCCCCAATTGCATTAAGTGTTTTAAGTTCAAAAACCACGGCTACACCCATCTCAGACAAAGAGAGCTAGAAAACTAGAGTTAAAGCAGACTGGTTTGACAAATCACCATAAGCTAAGGACTCGTTGATGGTACTATGTAGATGAACTCGGTGAATTTATGATGGATGAATGGTCATGTGGAGGTCGTACGAGCTATTCCTAAATATTATTGGACTTTGTCCTATAAATCCTTAATTTCATATTTATTGACTAAGAACCTTCGAGCCTCAATAGTATATCCTCAGAGTCACTATCCCCTTGGTAACACGTAAACTCTAAGTCCCGTCTAGTATGTGCAACTTTGGCCTCTTTTACTAACTTTTAGAATGCTTCTTTGCCATTTTGCAATACATAACTTTCTCATGGTCATTTGCTTTTCGGACCAACTTTTCACAATACACTTTCAAAACATATTTCTCTTTTTTTCCGCTTTTTTTTTCTTTTTTTTCTTTTTCTTCTTTTTTTTCTTTTTTTTATATCACCCTAAAGTATATAACTATTTCTAAGCTCGTAAAAAGATGGACATGTGGTGGTGTGATGATTTGAGTGCATCTAAGTCTTACCATCTCATAGGTTTTAGATTATGGTAATCCTCCCTAAGCATCGAAATTCAGTTTTACCGTTTTTCAAATTATTATATATATAAAATTTGCAAAAGAGGACTATCAAAGCTAGTTGGGCCTACCGACACATCCCAAGCTTAGTGCGTTATCTTTTATTTAATCTCATATATAATAGTAGTTTTAAAAACCAATCTCAAATTTTTCTATCATTTTCCATTATTTGCAATAAAATTCATTAAAATTTCGGGATATTTTTTTAACTTTTTTTTAACATTTTTTTTATATTTTATATTTTTTTTCTTTTTTTTTTAATAAAATTTAAAACTGTTTTTTTTTTGTTTTTTTTAAACTTTTTTTTAACCTAAAGAAAACATCAGTTCCCATCCCCACACTTAAAATCTACATTGTCCCCAATGTAGGAATAGAAAAAGACAAAAAAATAAAGCTGAATAAAAATAATAAATTGGAACAGACTCCCCTGGTAATAATACTGTTATCTTCAAAAGTCTCGTTCCAAGGCGACCGTATAGCATTTCATTCGCGGTCGCAGCTTCTGGGTGTCTTCTACAATATGATAGGCTCAGAAAATCCTCATACGAATGGAGATTGAGTATGAATGAGAAAATCCAATCCTGCAAAATAAAACTCAAAACAACCCAAAGCAGACATCAAACAGACTCTAAGGACTAAAAGACTCAAAGAAAAATAAAACAAAGAAGAATAAAAATAAAAATAAAAGAAAATAATACAACTAAGTTTTGTACAAACTCTATAACTCGGGCAAAGTCCCGAGTGTGCTCTCCTCCTCTACTCTCCAGGCGGGTCAAGGTAGATCGCCTCCTCCTCGCAATCACCAAGTGGACCTCCAACATAATGCTTCAGTCTATGCCCATTCACTTTCCAAGAATGTCCATCATCAGCCTCTATCTCAACCGCTCCATACGGAAATTCCTTCACAATGAATGGACCAGCCCATCGGGATTTCAATTTACCCGGAAACAACTTCAACCGGGAATTATATAGAAGAACCTTATCCCCACACTTAAACTTTTTGGGACCCTTAATATGTTTATCATGGCGTTCCTTCGTCCACTCCTTATACCCCCAACTTCTCTCATACGCCTCATTCCGCAGCTCCTCAACCTCATGAATCTGAAGAAACCGACTCTTTCCCACTGCAGATAAATCAAGATTTACGGCTCTTAAAGCCCAATACGCACGGTGCTCTAACTCAACAGGGAGATGACACGCCTTTCCATAACCTAGCCGAAAGGGAGTGGTCCCTATAGGCGTTTTGAATGCAGTACGAAAAGCCCAGAGTGCATCATCTAGCTTTTCACCCCAGTCCTCCCGATTGTTCCCTACTGTTTTCTCTAAGATCCTCTTAATTCCACGATTGGTGTTTTCCACTTGACCGCTAGTCTGAGGATGGTAGGCCGTAGAAAGTCGATGGGTGACCCCATAACATTTCAGAACCTTATCCATCCGAGCATTACAAAAGTGGGTACCCCGATCACTGATCAGGGCCTTAGGAGTACCGAATCGAGCAAAGAGTTTTCGAAGGAATCCCACTACAACTCGCGCGTCATTTCTAGGTTAGGCTTGAGCCTCCACCCATTTGGACACGTAATCGACAGCAACGAGTATATATATGTTCCCTATAGACATAGGAAACGAACCCATAAAATCAATGCCCCATATATCGAAGATCTCAACCACCTGGATGGGGTTTTGGGGCATCTCATTTCGGAATGAGATGTTTCCAGCTCTCTGACACGCATCACACGAACGAACAAACTCATGCCCATCATGAAAATAGTCGGCCAATAGAATCCCGCATCAAACACGCGTTTGGCGGTATAAGTCTCACCAAAATGGCCATCAGTCGGGCCCTCATGACAATGTTGAAGAATTAGAATACTACGAGCTTCATCACCAAAAACACATATTCGAATCACCAGATCCGATCCAATACGGAATAAGTACGGATCCTCCCAAATGTAGAACTTAATATCTGGAAAGAACTTCTTCTTTTGCTGATACGTCAGTCCGTGCACTAACTCACCAGAGGATAGATAATTAGCAAGATCAGAAAACCATGGAAACCCCTCATCACTCGTCTTTACATCAGTAGAGTCTCACCCGGGAAATCATCACCAATCCCCTGTTCCCGGGTCTTGTCAATGTCGGAATTTTCTAGTCGTGACAAGTGGTCGGCGGCGACATTTTCAGCTCCTCTTTTATCTTTAATTTCTATATCGAACTCCTGAAGCAAAAGGATCCAACGAAGGAGTCGGGCTTCGCATATTTCTTAGCGAACAAGTACCGTAGAGCCGCATGATCAGAGTAAATGATAGTATTAGAAAGCACGAGATATGAACAGAATTTATCGCACGCGAAAACAACTTCAAGAAGTTCCTTCTCTGTCGTGGTGTATTTTTCCTGAACATCGTTAAGGGTCTTGCTAGCGTAATAGATGGGATGAAAATGTTTCTCTCGACGCTGCCCTTACACGGCTCCAATAGCAAAATCGCTCGCATCACACATGATCTCAAACGGAAGATTCCAATCGGGAGTAACGAGAATAGGAGCCCTCACTAACCTCTCCTTAATCAACTCAAAGGCCCTCAAACACTCCTCACTAAAATCAAACGGCCTATCTTTCTCTAAAAGTTGGGTCATCAGACGAAAGATTTTCGAGAAATCTTTAATAAATCGGCGATAGAATCCCGCATGACCTAAGAAACTACGAATAGACTTCACAGATGTGGGCGGTGGAAGCTTGGAAATGGTGTCTACCTTATCTCTATCTACCTCAATCCCCGCACTAGAAATCTTATGACCTAAAACAATACCCTCACGAACCATAAAATGACATTTCTCCCAATTAAGCATAAGGTTCGTCTCTTCACATCTAGCGAGCACTCAATCTAAGTTACGTAGACAATCATCGAAGGAATTCCCAAAGACAGAAAAATCATCCATAAATACTTCCATGGAATCCTCGATTAACTCATGAAAAATGGCCACCATGCACCGCTGAAATGTGGCTGGAGCATTACATAATCCAAATGGCATGCGTCGGTACGCGAATGTGCCAAAAGGACATGTAAATGTGGTCTTTTCCTGATCACCCGGGGCGATGGGGATATGGAAATAACCAGAAAAGCCGTTAAGGAAACAGTAGAACTGTTGTCCCAACAAACGCTCAAGCATCTGATCGATGAATGGAAGCGGGAAGTGGTCCTTTCGTGTGGCCTCGTTAAGTCTGCGGTAGTCGATGCAAACTCGCCACCCTGTTACAGTCCGTGTCGGTATGAGCTCATTCTTTTCATTTGTGATAACTGTCATACCGCCCTTTTTAGGGACCACCTGGACTGGGCTAACCCACGTGGAGTCGGAGATTGGAAAAATCAAACCAGCATCGAGCAACTTAATAACCTCCTTCTTAACAACCTCGTGCATGTTCGGGTTAAGCCTCCTCTGTGGCTGAACCACAGGTTTAAACTCGTCTTCCATAAAGATTTTATGTGTGCAAAACGACGGGTTTATACCTTTGATATCCATAAGCTTCCAGGCGATGGCATGCTTATGAGATTTCAGAACAACCATCAGCTTCTCCTTCTCCTCCGTCTCCAAACTCGAAGAGATGATGACGGGAAGTTGAGACCCCTCCCCTAAAAACTCATACTCGAGGTGAGATGGTAAATCTTTTAGCTCTAAATATGGGGGGTTCTCAACAGATGGTTTTTTGATCGGAAACTCTCGCTCTTCAACCGCAAGGACATTAGAAAAGATTTGGGAACTCATGATCGGTTCGTGTCCTCCTGTCTCAGGTAACTGCTGCTCCGCCTTCTCCTGCAGCTCAAAATCAAATTCTGTCATCTCGAATGACTGATTCTCCACATCGATGATCTGGGTGTCGGACATGTCTCTCTGGCAGACCTTCGTAAGATAGTCGCCTACATGCATTATGAAAGTGTCGATGAAGTAGAGAGTGTCATCCTACTGCTGAGTATGCCTCATGGATTTCTGCACATCGAATGTGACCGTGTCATCATGAACTCGAAGAGTCAATTTGCCATCGGCAACATCGATGAGAGTGCGTGCGGTGGCTAAGAATGGACGACCGAGGATGAGTGGAACATTCAAGTCCTCATCCATATCGAGAATGACAAAGTCGACCGGAAAGATGAATTTGTCCACCTGCACCAACATGTTCTCCACAATGCCCCTTGGGAACTTCACAGATCGGTCTGCCAGCTGGATACTCATTCGGGGAAGCAGCTCTCCCACGTTAAGTTTGGCAAACACTGAATAGGGCATGAGGTTAATTCTTGCACCGAGGTCGGCCAAAGCATTGCTAACATGAAGATTACCAATCAAGCAAGGAATGGTGAAGCTGCCCAGATCTGTCATCTTCCTAGGAAGCTTGTTCTGTACGGCGGCAGAACACTCCTCACTAAGAGTAACAGTAGAAAGCCCCTCAAGTTTCTTCTTATTTGTGAGAAAATCTTTAAGAAACTTGGCGTGTTTTGGCATGTTCGCGAAAGCTTAAATTAACGGAATGTTCACATGGAGCTTCTTAAGCATGTCGAGAAACCTAGAGTACTGCTCCGAATAATTCTTCTTCACTAGACGACCGGGGTATGGCGGTTTTGGCTTATAGACGCCCATCGGTTCCTGCTCAACCTCATTCTCCTTCTCAACTGACGCACCGCCTGGCCGTGAGGTACTTGCTGGGCCTCGCCTCTTGTTCACCATATCCGGCGGTGTCTCTAACTCCAGCTCCTCGTCAACTTCCTCCTCCTCTCTTGGTGTATCTCTAACGACCCCTCTCCACATCGGGTAGTCATTGCCTTGGCCTGAGTATTTTGAAATGGTTTAGAATAGGTGGGACCGGGATTAGGGACAGTGTTACTTGGAAGACTCCCCGAGGGTCTTTGATCAAACTTTGCGGACAACTCACCAAACTTGGCCTCAAGATTCTGAAATGCGACCTTTTGTCCCTTCATGAACGTCTCATGCTGCATAAGAGTGGATTTGGTGTTGGCATCATTTTGTAAGAGTTGATTTAACAATTGAGATTGGTTAGCCAACATCTCCTAGATCTTAGAAGTACTATTTGGTACAGGAGCAGGTTCGGGGGCGGGTTCTTGGAACAGATTCTGGCGTTGCTGATAACCGGAGTTACTTGCCTGCCAATTAGAGTTAGAATTATTGTTTCGCCACCTTGAATTGAAAGTACGGTTTTGATTAGCAAGAAAATCTACCTCCTCCTGAGAATCAACGGGACAATCGGCTGTCTCGTGATTTCCACGACATATCTGACACCTACGAGCTTGCAACCTAAGCTCTCTAACTTCCCTCTTCAGTGCCTCCACATCTGCCGACACACTCGTATTTTGATCAACATGATGCACTCCACGTGATGCTGAGATGGCTGCGGCCTTCACAGCCGAGACGGATCTTCTACTCGGTGTATGCTGATCCCCTAATGCAATGCTCTCGAACATTTCTTCAGCCTCCTCTATGGTGAGTTTGTCGAGCATGTTTCCTCCGGCGGCAGTATTGAACCGCTGTTGGGTTTCGGGAGTAAGACTGTTATAGAATTTTTCAACCACAGCCCAATCGTTTAGGCCATGTTGAGGACAACGACTTATAAGAGTTTAAAAACGCTCCCACGCGGAATAATAGGACTCATCGGGGTCCATATGAAAAGAACGGATTTGCTCGCGTAGACGTCCGGCCTTTGATGGAGGAAAATACTTCCTAAGGAACTTGGATTGCAAGTCGGCCCATGTGGCGATTGAGGCATTCAGAAGAGAGTCAAACCATGTAGCAGCACGACCAGAAAGTGAGAATGCAAATAACTTAAGATGAATGACGTCGGACGAGATATTATTAATATGAAAAGTTTCGCAGATTAGCACGAATCGGGACAGGTGTCCCAGAGCATCTTCGTCATCCAAGCCATGGAACTGAGCATAATTGGTGATAGAATTCATGACGTGAGAGGGGATTTGCCAGTTTTGGTTATTAGTCGCAGCAGGTCGGACAATTGCAGATCGGGCTCCCACGATGCCATCGTTGGCTCTAGCATGAACGGTTTGTCTCGGTGGTGCAACGGCGTCGCCCATATCTATTTTTTTGTATTTTTTTAAAGAAAGCTAACTAAAGGCACAAATAGCAAGTAAAGGCACCTAAAACAACTAAAAAGCAAATAAACAAATAAACATATCAGATAATAAACTCGGTTTAAACAAAGAATTCACCAGTGTCCCCGGCAGCGACGCCAAAAACTTGATATGCAAAACGGTCTATTAAAAACTTAACCTAACCTAGACACTCTAGTTTTAAATTTATAAATCTAGACTATCCTAATGCTAGACCACTAGACAGGCAAGTGTACCTATCGACTGTAGCAAAGCCTAACGAAGTCTGGATATCGAACCCACGAGACACTAGCGACACCTAAACTAGACTCTGACTAATAACTTAAATAAATTGATTTAATTGATTTTTGTGTTTTTTATTATTAAATATAAACTAGAATACTTACTCTAAAACTAACACGGACGAATTGGACAAGAACTCAAATATGGGGAACAACTACCTAGGCAAGGAATCCCACTAGTCAAATCGTAAACTTTCGAAATTGGATTTATGATTGGTACCGTATTCTAAAAATATGAAACTTAAGGAATAGCTAAAGTACGCTAGATCAGCTCCCGGTCTCACCAACAATACCTAAGAACCCCAAATATCATGTAAAGCTCAACGGTTAATGGTTCGGATCACCTCCCGGTCTCACTTCACCTAACTATGCTAAGGTACCCAAAGATTAAATCACCCCCCGGTCTCTCTAATCACAAAACACCCTAAGGCGTAAAGGGGTATTTTTATTGAATTCGGTTATAATTCGGATCTGTAAGAATCTAAAGAAATCTAGGGTAACTCACTCCCGTGCAATCACTACCCAAACCCGCAAAAGACCAAAACAGAAGACACTTAATTACCTCCCGGTCTCTCAAGTGACAGAATATAAGGTATCTCTAAACTCTCAATTATCGTTCCTATGGAATACGTTAACAATAAACCATAAACTAGTTACAAACACACAGTAAGCAAGCTAATATGCATCCATACACGAAAGACATTCATAAAGACGCATATGAAACAATTAATTGATAATAAATAAATACCAAATACGCATATGTATCACAACCAAATAAAATAAAAAGTTTACCAAAACATGAACCAATCAATAACTAATCCAAAACCAAAAGTATAACGAATCTAAAAAATATTCATCCAAACCCAGGCAGTATAAAAATTTAGCCAATCATAATAATTTTCGACGAAACAAAGATATAATAATTATTGCAGTTCATCGAAAAAGAAATAAATATAGTTCAGTTACTAGCGTGCTTGCTTTCTTTTTTCCTTCTCTGCTCCAACCTCACAGCCAACAGGGGCGGCCTCCAAGACAGCCAAGGCTGTGAGCCTTCTGTTCCAACCTCCCTTTTAAACTTGCTGAAATCAAACAACCCCTAGTGGGTTCACCTCCGTAACCATAAAATTAATTTTTATGGCCCAAGTATTATTGCATAGGATAACTGAAGCCCACTTATTTTTAATTTGTTTTCTCATCCGTTCCTTTGTTACTTATGTCTGCATGAAAATCAAATTATTAAGTGGCCTCATCATTTATTTATTATAATACAATAACCGAATACTTCAAATTAATTCATTTATGTATGTTTGTTTGCTCGTAGCTTCAAAAGATTGCAAATCCACAAATATGTATTTTAAACAAACATCATTCACATTTAAATTATTATTATCAATTTATTATTTTAAACTCGTATTTACTTAGGACCTTTAAAATCCAATATAAGCCAAATAGAAATATGTTCAATAAAAACATGGCTCAAAAGTACTTAAAAGTGTAGAAAATATTTATTAATAATATGTATATTTGAGACTATATCAAATGTCAAAAGGTATGTTCTTTACATATAAAGGTTATGTTTTTATGAACGGTTTGCCCTAAAACTTAGCCGTAGAGTAGATCGGGTCTAGATGAACCATAAAGTTATAAACTTGATGTTTAAAATGGACTTAACGAACTCATGGATATATACGGTTCATAAAGAAAACCCAAGATCTAGCCTAAGAACGTTTTAAACCCATAAAGGTTCAAGCTCTATATATAAACGGGCTAGGTCTTGGCCGAAAATGGGAATGAGAAACGTTTATGGGTTGATACAATACCATAATGAGGGTATAAACGTTAAAACATGTAAGGGTAATGGGGATAAAAGACCAAACAGTAGTAGCTCATTCGCATACAATGCCTAAATTCGCATACAGTGGCTAAATTCGCATACAGTGGCCAGATTCGCATTCAATAGCCCTACTCGCATATATACGTGTACTCCAATGCATTAGATGACTCGCATACAATGTATAAATTCGAATACAGTAAAATAATTCGCATACATTACATGTATTCGAATACATGGAATGCTTCGAATACAATGAGTATTTGAATACACTGTATTCGTATACAAAGTTGTATTCTAAACTGCCATTCAAATACAGAAAAGGAGAAAGAAATATTTAGCAAGTGTTGAGTATTCGATTACAAAAGGAAAAAAAGAAAGGAACACATTGTATTCGAATACAAAGTATTTGAATACATTAGTGTTTGAGGGTAAAATTATATTCTATGTAAATTCTATTCTAATATAAGGCCATGCTTATGAATACAATACCTTATAAAGCCATTAGAATAGACCAGACTTAGCCATTTTGGGCTGAAATATGAATAATGTGATTAGGACAAGTGTTAATACATATAATTAATGTATTGTTAGCCGAGCTTAGTTAAATAAAGGAATAACCGTGAACGGAGAACGTAACAGGATCCATGTGAGTTTCAAGCTCCATTTCCTTGTTATGTTTTCGGGGTAGTATGCATACTCAATGTGAATGTTAATACACTTACCTTGAATGGTAAGTGTATGTCTTAATGATGAATGTGATAGTTATGAATGAATGCTTGATAGTACGTGAACGATCTTCGGATATTGCACGTATTGTTAAGGAATGTATAGTGTAGTAAGTATGAAATGAGTAAGTGAAAGATAGTATGTAGGAATATTGCATGTATGATATTATGAAAAGTATGTATGAATGTTATGATGATAATGATAGTGACAAAGAAAGATAATGTATGGTGGTAAGGTACGAAAGGGAACCGAGCCCTAATAATACTTGAGGCAAGAGGGAACCGAACCCTAATAGTATTCGAGGCAAGAGGGAACCGAACCCTAATAATATTCGAGGCAAGAGGAAACCAGACCATAATAATACTCGAGGCAAGAGGGAACTGGGCCCTAATATTACTCGAGGAAAGAGGGAACCGGGCCCTAATAATACCCGAGGAAAGTAGGGCGTAATGCTCTTTAAAACGTAAGGTATGAATATGAAAGAAAGAAAGTATGTAGGTAAGTAAGTGTATAATGTACGAATGTATGAAAGTATAAAATATGAACGAAAGCATGTAATTATGAATGTGTTGTATGTTATATGATTAACTAGTACTCACTCAGCGTAACTGACTTTTAGTATGCACTCAGGTGAGTAGAATGAGGCAGCTAGCTTGAGCGAGGCACATGGCAGAAGAATAAGAGGCTGGCATATGAAGACTCACGATGTTTTATGTTCTTTGATGTTTAATTTGAAAGACAAAGTGTTTGTTTTAGACAAGTTCTGAATGTTTAATGCAAGTTTTAATATTCCGTGAAAGTTTTAATTAACTATGATATTTAGAACTGTGTTTTTGAGTAAAATCCTACGTCCAAAATGAGGCACCGGTAATGGGGCCTTGCAGGGTATTCTAATCGAATGAGCGATTCTAATATAATAGATTTCGATTTGATTAATTTTCCTTTCAATTCGATTACTTTTCCCATTCGATTCGATTACTTTGCCCATTCGATTCGATTACTTTTCCCAGACGATTCAATTACTTTGCCCACTCGCTTCGATTACTTTGTTCATTCGATTCGATTACTTTTATTTGAATCAGTTTTTATTCCCATCATTTTCCATCCTTCTTTTGGACTCGTCTTGCCCGTCTTGCATAATAAATGAGCATTAGACTTGTTTCTTTGCACTAACTTGGTTCAAACGTTAGCCTTTTGTCCCATTTCATTCCAAACATCTCGTTTACGTTCAAGTTTACATTTTTATTTCATAATAAGGTCCGATTTACTATCGTACCAAGTTTCATGCAAAATCAACTTCGTTTACACGTCCTTTTCACGAACCGAACGCTACTCGTTTTACCTGAAACGAACCAACTAACTCGTTTACTATCAATTTCATTACTTTACCAATAATCATGGCTCGTTCTATCATCCTACCAATTTTTATGCAACTATGTACATGAAAAGTAAACCTTTTTAATAAGAACGTACATTTGATGTTTTTGTTTGAAATCACTCGAATAGACCAAAACCATATCAAACGAACTCAAATTGAGTGATTCAAGCGTCCACTGAACCGTCTCGCCCTATCTACAAAACCCTCATCTCTCCTTTGCCGGAAAACGCCGCTGCAGTCGCTGGAAAAGCTGAACAGTTGCCAGAAAATTCCATTTTTAGTTGTTACCATTTTGCTGATAAAAACCGGACTTCCCAACCTCTGATTGAAGATCTGTTCGGTGGAAATCTTCATTTATATGCCATGAACAATATGTTAAAACTTGATACCGATCCGACGGTTAGATCTTCGGGAATCGTCGTGTCTTCGTGGGTGGTTTTCTCAAAAACGAGAATTTGGTAATGGAGGAGTTTGGAGGCTAGGATGGGTATGAGTAAGATGGTTGCTACATTTATAGGAAGAGGGTAGAGGTTCATGTTTAACTTTTCATCTAATCACACTTATTCCCCTCCTACTTTAGATAATTACATTTATCTTTTATAATTTAATTTAACCTAATTTCTTTAAATACCGACGAAACTTGGGATGCTGCAAAATTTGTGGGCCTAAAGCTCTAGCTTTAGTTGGGTATACATACAGGCTGGTCCCGACAAGACTTATGGTAAAGTGTTATACGATCTAGCAGAACGTGACTAGGACAAAGAATATTATTCCTTTCGTGATCGAGGTTAGTTTAAATGCTTATTACTCTCGAAAATATATAGCTTTGTGAACATAATTCATATAAATACTTATTCTTAAGAATTTTATAATTTTGGTTCTTACTGCACGTGCAATATCTTTGATCTCTTCGAGCACACATATACATATTACCGAGATAAAAGATGTCTTTTTAGTAACTTTAGTGTCACCGTGTTACAAGTTTAATTTTACTTAGGATTTTAACATTTTTAAATAACCAGTGTAGACATTCATTGTGGCAACTGGCAACAATATATTGGTCACTTACGGGCCAAAAGGAAATATCCAGGTATTTTATTTCAATCATATATTTGTGACGCGTGGTCTAACATGCAAATTGTTTAGCGAGTCAAAAGGGTTGGTTCGACCCGCAAAACATTGTCTATCGTTATCTTATAGTTTTAAAAGTAATAAACATTTTACATGTGATTGGTAAATATTATATAAACTAGGATGATCTTTAAAATAAACCAGTCATGATAATCTTGATATTCATAATAATCTTGATATGATTTACAAAATCTAGGTTTGACTTTGTTTGGTCAAAACCACAAAGTGATTAGACACCAAAAAACAAAAAGTAGTCTACTACACCTCATAGAGTCTACGTGGCTGTAATGTTTTGGTTATGTTTTCATTTTGATCACTAATGTAATGTAAGACAATGTTTGCTCAATGGTGCTTACTTCCAAGCTAAGAAGATATCAAATGTGGCTTTATAAAAGCTTGATTTGACGAGTGTGACAGAGAACTGCAGCTCTATGGTTGTTAATGGGATTTTTTTTGGATTGGAAATAGATATAATGTGTCCCTATAAGGAGATTGTATTATCATTGCAAATAAATGTATTTAGTTTATTCAGTGAAATAGATATAATGTGTCCCTATAAGGAGATTGTATTATCATTGCAAATAAATGTATTTAGTTTATTCAGTTAGAGTTTTATTTTGTCAAAAATTAAGTTTGTTTAGCATTAAGCAGTTCAAAGGGGTATAACAGTTGTTATACATAGTTATTCAGATACCCAACCAAACAACACTTACTGCTACAGAGTCTTTTAACCAGACATACACCTTAATAGTTCAGTATTTAATGGCTCAACACCTATCAAAAAGCCCTAAGATGGAAATGCTCTTAGTACTTACTTTTAAGTCCATGAATTTTATTTTATTTTTTCATTTTTTTTAATTTAACTTGTTCCGAAGAAATGCCACACCTTCTTTTCAAACTAGAATTAAGACAACGTTATCTATATTATTATGATTTTTAGTAGTTAGTTCTAAAAGTGTATAGATTTA
Organism: Bidens hawaiensis; assembly: GCF_021521415.1. Taxonomy (NCBI): domain Eukaryota; kingdom Viridiplantae; phylum Streptophyta; class Magnoliopsida; order Asterales; family Asteraceae; genus Bidens; species Bidens hawaiensis. Next base: position 39,270 of record NW_027495589.1, on the reverse strand, counting down.
TATATTTTATATTATTAAATCATTAAACCTGATTAAATCTCTTTACTTATAAAACGATACAAAAAAGGGTGGTTTTAAAAAAAGAGATAATTCTCAAAATAGTCCAAAATAGGAGAGAGAAAAGACCAAATTAGTCCAAAAGTGAATTTAATTACCAAACTAGTCCAACCAAACTAATCAGGAACGTGAGATTGGGAATCGTGACGTGAGTGTTGTTAACCACTCACAGATTGACACGTGTAAAGGTGACGTGAAAGTTACACCCAAATATGCCTGAGCCGATGGTTTTCTAGTCAAAATCTTTTTCTCATAAATTATCTCCTCCGACGCATTTCAGATGAATTTCGTCTCCTACGAGAAATTTCAAAAAAGTTGCAAAAAAAAAAACGATACTTTTCCAATGAATTTAGTCTTGTTAGATGATTTTCAAAAAAGTTTAAAAAAACGATAATTTCCCAACGAATTTAATATCCTCAGATGATTTTTATAAAAGTTTTAAATATATGGCAAGCGTTAAGAATGTGGTGGTGGATGATGGTGGTGGATGATGGCGGTGGGTGGTGGTGGTTGATGATGGCGGTGTGTAGTGGTGGTTGACGATGGCGGTAGGTGGTGGTAGTTGATGATGGCAGTGGGCGGTGGTGGTGGATGATGGCGGTGGGCGGTGGTGGTTGATGATGGCAGTGGGTGGTGGTGGATGATGGCGGTGGGCGGTGGTGGTTGATGATGGCGGTGGGTGGTGGTGTTGAATGGTGGTGGTAGGTGGTGGATATGATTTTCAAAAAAGTTTTATAAAGAACTATTCTTTTTATGTAAAAAAGATAACTTTCATCTAAAAACCATCGAATTTAAATAATTTGTAACAAAATCCATATTTTCTGACAAATTTTATTTTTATGCAAAAAAAAGATGAAATTCACCTTAAATGCGTCAGATGAGATGAATTTATGAGAAAAAGATTTTGGCTAGAAAACTATCAGCTCAGACAGATTTGGTTGTAACTTTCACGTCACCTTAACACGTTTCAATCTGTGACTGGTTAACAAAACTCACGTCACGATTCCCAATCTCATGTTCCTGATTAGTTTGGTTGGACTAGTTTGGTAATTAAAATCACTTTTAGACTAATTTGGTATTCTCTCTCTTATTTTGACTATTTTAAGAATTATCCTTTAAAAAAGTACAGAGATATAATCATGTTGGTTGAGATAAGGGGTTAGGGGACCTATATAATTTTGTACGCACCATGACACCCATAAATACCAAAAAAGTAGGAATAGATAAGATAATTGAGTTGGTTTTCGGCCGGCTGCCATGTGAACAGTAGGCTTTCAAACTACGCATTGTTAAATGCCATGGGACCTTTATATACCTACTAGTCTACTACTACCACTCCTCAAAACGACTTGTCTAGATTAAGCCATAAAAATGTATAAGGTATACAGAAAAAATCAAAGAAAAACCCTATGAAGGGTACTATGACATCATATTGCAAACAACATCGAGCGATGAAGGGCCATCGACAGGTGGATAGTGATTGATGGACATTATTGTTACTCATTAATAGTTTATGTTGATTTATTCCTTTGATTATACAAGTAAGGTAGACATCTCACATGGTTAAAAATGGATATTCGTTCATATTGAATTTTTATAAAAAGAAACCTGTATACTTTCTTTTATTAACTTCCATTTAAAAGTTTTGATGCTTAATGTTTCACTTCTCATTCAAAATTGGCTATTATGTGTTAATTTTGCAACACATGAACAAACTATTGAAGAAATGTAAATGCATACACCATACCCAAGTTGGATCGACCAGGGAGGGCTCGGCCTACGTCTAAAACACGGTCTTGATGAGGGCGTAAAATTCTTAAAAAGTTAAAAATATGTTAATAATTTGTTTTAACAGACTTGCAAATAAGCTAATAATATGTTTTATTGGGTCATTTTGGTATGATTTTTTTTTTCAATAAGGCAATTTTTCTAGTACTTGTCTTGAGCATTCAAAATTTTAAAGACGATCCTGAATTAACACTTTTTGGGACCTGCATACATGTAAGCCTTGATCACCTGGTTTGTCTAATGTTTAAAGTTAAACTATAAAATGGCTATAATATATCACAAATGATACCACATGGATATATAAGTTTGTTTTTTAAGTTGGTGTCATAAATTCGAACTTTCCGTACAATTTAATGGCCGAATTGCAATATTGCATATTCTGATGGTTTTAAAAGGGCATTTACATATATCCCATCCTTAATTTCCCTTATTACATATTTCCCCAATGCTAAATATTCAATTACATATTTCCCCTCCCTAAATCATATATATTACATATCTTCTCATTTCACTAAAATTAATCAACTAAATGACCATTTTATCCTTAATAAACTAATTTACATATATCCCCTGAATGATAACAATTACATATATCCTCAATTTAAACCCAACCCAATTTACATATATGTCCCAATGGCCTCACGACATCTATGCTACCTTTAAATCTTTACCTGCTCTTTGGCTCTTCCTAATGACATGAAACCAAATTATGTTAGTACAGGTCTTGTTTCATAAGTTATTTCTAAATAAGAAAATGTGAATCTAAAGCGGAGGCATACAACCTAACAAACAGGCCCTTAATTGAACGGCAAAGACGAAGAGACTTGAAACAAAAGATAAAGTATAGTGGTTGATTACATACCAAACTAACAAAGTGGCCCTAAATCGAATGGCAAAAGTGATGCCGTTTTGCCGGATGAATCGAACAACAAGGCGATGTTTTTCTCGTTTGGACGTCGGTGATGAATTGAACGGAGGTATCGAACGCGATGGGATGAATTGATCTGCAAAGGATTGGCTGATTTGGGGATTTGAGGCAGACAATTGGTTTTTTAGCATGTAAATATGAGAACTAGAAAAGGCTCATTGGGTAATTTGATATTAGAAGGGAAAATATGTAATTATAATTTAACCATTAGGGAAATATGTAATTGATGTCTTAGAAGGGGAATATATGTAAAAATCCATACTTTAAAGCTCAACATAAAATGTTACATCTTTTGTTGAGACTTGAGAGATACATCAAAGAGATTGATGTCCTCATATGTGCTTAAGTTAAGTCTCAACTTCAAACTGGTCTCAGGTTTCAGGTTTGTAACCTGACTCAATGGAGTTTTTCATAGTGATGTGTTTCTTTCTTGATGGTGGTTCTTGGGTGAATTAAGACGGTGTCTCAGGGTGAGTCACTCGAGTATTGAGATAGTTCCAAACATTTAAAAAAAAGAATTCATCTTTTGTAAACTTGTTTATTATAGCAATTATCTTTTATAAACAATTAGTAGGGTTTTTATTTCATTAACTCTCATATAAAATAAAATAATCAAAGGTATATATTAATAAAAAACTATAAATAAGGAAAACATCACAAAAAAATATCTCTTTCTATATTTTACGATTTCATAGCTATTTATTAACTGAATACGGCTAATACACAAACAATTAATTTAGTAGAAACCACTCCAACAAATAGTATCAGAGCATCGGTTGTAAGTAAAACTATTGATTCATTGATCCTTGAGATAAATTGCTCTTTGTTTATGTAGTAAAATACATAATTGTTCAAACAAATTAAATTTTGAAAAAGAATGTTTATTTTATTAGTTTATATGAGTAGAGTATAAGATGTTCAAAAAAGAAAATTGATCTTAACTTTGAATGCAAATGGTGGGAGATTCACAACATAATCATTGAGTCGAGCATGACGAGTTCTACTTCGTTTTTCCTTGATGGGCTCTTCATGTTCTGTTTCTATTTGTGTCAAGGGTTCGGTCACATCGGCGTGCCTGATTTTTTCATTTTGGGCCGTGGGTTCTTCCACTTGGTCCGGCTTTTCGTTTTGTGGCAAATTGCCACTATTTTCATGGCAACATCGCCTTCATGCATATTCTCGTTCACCACATTGCTTGGGCTATTGGGTTCTTACTTGTTTTCTTCATGTATTGTAAGGCCCTGGTCCCGGTGCCCTACTTTGGTAGTTGGTTTATTCATAAACCCTGTTCTACAAATCAGAGTTAATTAAACACTTTCGCGGAATATATAACATCAAGCATTTGTTACAAAACATTCAAATCTTGTTTTTAAAACATTACATAAACATCGTATCAAAACATCATTTCTCCATATTTTAGATGCCATCCATTCAATCCATGCCATGTGTCATCCTTATGCTAACTCTTTTAACCTGTTTACCTGCGTGCATACTAAAAGTCAGCTACGTTGAGTGAGTTCTAGTTAATCAAGCAACATACAATACATTCACATACGTATCCGAAGATACATATTCATGCTTATCGGTTACCTTTCTTTCATACATACATACATACATACATACATTCATTTACCTCAATCAACCAAGAGTATGTTCATAGTCCGTCGTCTATACCTGTACTCAAGGTCATGAACATGTAAAAGGTCCGCAGTCCTTCCTATGTTCACCATTCATGGTATGTACAAGGTCCACAGTCCTTCCCTATACCATCCTACATTAACAACACGCACAAACTCCGCAATCCTTCCCTATGTTGCCACCTATTTCATAGCACGTATGAGGTCCGCAATCCTCCCCTATGCTATTACATTTACATCACGTATAAGGTCCGCAGTCCTTTCCTATGCTGACTACTACCTATAATATGCATAAGGCCCACAGTCCTAAACTACGTTGACGTCTATCATCTATAACATGTATAAGGCCCACAATCCTTATCTACATTTACATCTATCATTTATAACACGTATAAGGCCCACAGTTCTTATCTACGTTGACATCTATCATTTATAACACGTATAAGGCCTAAAGTCCTTAACTACACCATCACATGCCACGTCTATGTCCAACATAAGTTAGAGGGATTTGCCATCCTAACTTACTATGTCAGGCGTAGAGTCTGCATGGCATACGTACACCTTCTTACACGTACCACATATCCAACAATCATATATAATATACCAAGTAGTTTACATCGCAACACATGGACACGCTAGATGTCCTTCACATTAAACTTCTAACGATTACCTTCCCTGACGACACATGTCCAACAAGCAGTAATTCATAACATCAATATAATAACTCTCTTATATCATTTATACCATACACTTACCACTTAAGGTAAGTGTATTAACACTTCACATTGCGTATGAACACAACCTCGAAAACATAAAAAGGAAATGGGGTTAGAAACTCACCTGTATCCTACTACTGATGACGGTTATGTTTATCCTTCGCAACGTATGAGTGACTTCGGTTGGTCTTGGATCGTTGAATGGAAGAGTGTAGAGAGTGGTTGGCTTAAGTGTGTGTTTTTGATTGTGTAGGCTAAGGTTTAAAATGGACGGAAATGGAAGGGATTATGGTTTAAGGGGTATTTATACTCATTAAGCCCATAGAACTTAGGCCCATCTTTGTTTTTAAGTTCATAACTAATTTCATCTATTAAGCCTACTATCCTTTTATCTTTATTATATTATTATTGTAATCCTTCTACCGCAAATTAATTTTTCCAACATAAATAATATTTTAAATATTATTTGTAAATTTCGGGATCTTACAAGTCTACCCTCCTTAAAAGAGGTTTCGTCCCCGAAACCTAGATTATTCCTTCACTCACATCCTTTTTTATTGAACCGTCTTAACTTCCTGGGTTATCCTTCTTACTCCTGACCTTGTAGTCATCGAGTGGTGTTCATGTGTTTTAGTTGTTTATGGTAGCTTGTCCATGAGGCCCCCGATGCACCACTTCTTTCTCTGATTCGGCAAATCTCGCCTCGTTTTCTAAGGGACATTGTTTCATACTTTTGGACACTATTGTCTGAGATGACACTTTATCATAACACAATTAATCATTCATAACCAAAATCCATTCATAACAAAAGCAATACCTTACACATCATAAGCATAAACCTTAAACTTTAACATATCACAAAATAATTCCTTAAGAAATCATACCCAAAATGTAACCAAATAATTATATAAGAAATTATTCTCTCATCGAATGTTCCTCTCTGCAGTTTTCTCGACCTATGCCCTTACCCCGTTCCCGTCTCCCGCCTATGTTTCCTTGAACTTCCTTGCCATGTGATCGCTTTTACCGCATTTGAAGCATTTCGGGCGATCAGGAAATTCTTGAGAGTAATGCCCACTCTTCCCACACTAGTAGCACTGTCCGACCCAGTCTTGCATTCTCCTTGGTGCACTTGCCCACACATCTTCTATGCATCCCTGTTTCCAACCTTAAACTGCCTATCACCAGTTTTTGCCACCATATCGCCAGACCACTTAGCTGGAGTAGCCCCATTCTTCTCCTTCTTTCCCCCACCACCATATCGTCCACAGCCCGGTCGTCGTAAACTATCTCTACGAGTTCAACAACAGAATTAAAGGTAGCGGGTTTACCAGCCCTGAATAACATGCGGACATTATGTGGAAGCCCTCTGACGTAGCACTTGATCCGCATCATTTCGGTGTTCACCATATCCGACACCATCCTGGACAGGCGATTGAAATCAGTGGTGTACTCGCGGTGCGACATATTTCTCGCCTTCAAGTTCAGGAACTTCATCTCCGTTCTCTTCATTTCTGCATCGACACAGAACCTCTTTATCACCATTGCTTTCAGATCTTCCCACCTCATGGACTCTATCTCTTTCGCCGACTTCCTTTGTTCCACCGTTTCCCACCAGAACATCTCCTCGTCACCAAACGAATGGCTAGCATAACCTAATGCTTGTTCGGGATAACACTCACTAATTCGGATAATCTTGTCCATAGAGATTATTCATTAAAGATGAGCGATTGCATCTTCTTAACCAATCAGCTTTGGCGGGTCGCAGCCTTTGAACGATTTGTAGTTACACCCACCTCGGCCCTTCTTCCTTTCATCAATTTTCACAGATCGAACTTCACTCGAGTCACCATTCTCTCTCTCTCCTCTCCCTTCGTACCATTCTCCCATGTCTTCTCAAAGGTCCTTGTGTGGCCTTCAACAAACTTGCTAGGATACAAATTCTTCACTGCAATAGCTACAACGTGAGAAATGGAGGCTTGAACAACGGGATCGAGTTGATACCCTTCACTGTTGCTTGGTCCTCACATAGTTTCACTCCTCTCCTCCCTTGTGTTCGTAACTGGTTCTACAGAAGGTTCTCGAACCATACGTGGTCTACCACGACATCCCGTACGACCTCCTTGTCTAACAATATTTCTTGCCCAAGCTATTCGTATTCTATAGGGAAACACAAACGTCATCACTCAAGTAACTATTTAGTACAAGGATAGTAAGGCTAACAGGTAATAACAGTGGCCAGCTGTGATTAGCTGATCACGTTACTTTTCGTGTCCTATACACTTCTCGTTGTGAGTCTATTTGTGCTGGTTTTACTTCTAAACAGTTAGGCAATCAAACAGTTAATATAATCATACACTGCTATACCTAGAAACTAAGCTAACTTTCTTACACATTTCTACATTACACATGAAATTAATCATACATTTTACCTTTACTTAGCTTGCTTGAGTGACACATGGCTTTCTTGAACTGGCATCTTCTTTATTTTCTTACTTATTTCCCATTCTCTATTCGAGTGTAAGAGATGCTAAGTTCTCTCGAACGTATGCTCTATTATCATCTTTTATGGCTCCGGTCTTGGTGCCCTACTTTGGCGTCGGATTTACTCATAAACACAGTTTTATAAATTAGAGTTAATTAAAAACTTTCAAGGAATATAAAACATGAAACATTAGTTACAAAACATTCAACTCTTGTCTTTAAAGCATTACATAAACATCGTATCAAAACATCATTTCTTCATCTTTAGATGACGGCCATTCAATCCATGCCATGTACCATCCTCATTGTCAAACCCCAACAAACAGCGGAAATGTCGGGGTGTGAACTGATTGCCACTGCTTTTAAGGTACTAACATGCAATATTAAGTGTGACAATATCAAGTAAATTTAGTTAAATAATCAAGTACATCAAACTCATAAATAAACAAATATAATAAATGGACATTGGTTACCAAGAAAACAACCAAGCCGGACCATAAAATTGGACACCGGTTGCTGAAGTAAACAATGGCGTTCAAATAAATCAAGTAAGCAAATAGCAAGTTAGGCAGACAGATAAACACACAAGGATAAATAGTTGCGTTTGAATACTACGAACGCATATGTCCCAAAACAGTTAAAAATAAGTAAAAGAAGGGGAGTGAAATACTCACCTTAGCTAGTAAGCAAGAGTGAAAGTACGCGATAAGAATGAAGATATAAGAGATGCCACGCTTGCCGAGACGTAACAAAGACAATCCTAACAAGTGTAATAACGAGGAATACGGCGCATCAATGAATAGACTAATAAAGAAACGAGTTATGGAAGTGTTTTAAGGGTAAACTAATTTATTTTATTATTAAAAAGAATTCCTAGAAATTAGTATTGTATAAAATAAAATTGTTTATAAAAATTTATACTTATACTATTAAATATATATATATATATATATATATATATATATATATAAATCTTTATAAAAATTACCTTTGGTTTTTAAAATACCTAACCAAAAAATTATTTATAATATAATAGGGTATATTTTCTATTTTAACTGTGAATTTTAAATAAGCAAAACCTTTTTAAATATTTATTATATAACTTTTATTAATTTTTAATAACTTTTATATATACATATATACATATATACATATATATATATATATATATATATATATATATATATATATATATATATAGTTCTAACCGAGATTCGGAAAATTACGAGTTAATATATCGGTTTTAGTAAAATACCAATTAATTATTGTACATATAATATTCATAATATAATTAAATTTATTAAACATAATATTAGAATGCTTTAAATGAATTAATTCCAAAAAAAAAACACCAAAAAATACGGGCTGGGGGGTTCGAACCCGTGACCTTCATGCACACAGATCTAATCCCCTTTACACTAGCCAACTTGGCTGGCTTGCAATTTTTTATAAACGTCATAACGAAACATTATAAACAGATCGGTCAATAGACCCAATTAGCTATGAACCCTAGATTGATAAATCATTTAATCCAATCCATAAACGATCAATTACCCATAGGGTTAATGATCCAGACACAAAAACGAGTTAACTAGTATGATTAAGTACCTTTATTGATGTTATATCGCGTGCTAATTGAATGTAGCATGGGCTGGCACTACGAATTGAAGAACACGATCAGACAGAAGACTTTAAAGAAATTAAATATGGGGCTAAGCACGGCGATGGCTTGATGATCAATAGTGGGAGTTTAATTAAGTTTATATGAACATTTGATTGCATAACAAATTAGGTTTAGGGTCAGCTATGTTAATACCCAAAGCAGATCCGATTTTGATTTCATTAACATAATACATGTGTTGGTTAGGCCGATTGAGGAAGGATTAATATAGATTTTGATTCAATTTCCATATACAATACGAGAATCAAGGTCCAAGACATGCTAAAAAAAAGTATACGGGTATAATAATACGGATACGGGTCATCAGGTTTGGATCTTGGGTAACAGGGTTGATGGGTTATAATAACAGAAATTGAAATGTGGTCCCTGTAGTTTGATGGTGGAAACAATTTGGGGTAAAAGTTTGGTTTTTGGGTGATTTTTGCCAAAGTAAGAAAGTTATATATATATTTTATATAAATAATTAAATAATAATGTAATAATAATTAATTTTCTCGATTAATGCAATAAAAATAACTCGAATGTCAAAACGAGTCGGGTATTTAAAATATTAATTCGAAAAGCCTGAATTGTTAGAGTCTCCCGTACTTTAGGGAATTTCGTCCCAAAATTAAGAAATACTATAACAACACCATCTTAGTTTATTAAGCAACGAAAATATTACATAAGATTTAAAACTAATCATAACACAGAACATTGAGTGGTTGAAGCAACGCTCCACATGAAAATCCGATAAGGGCACTTATATATAGGATGTACCAGTGGCGTATCCACCATGTCATTACCATCTTTACATTTGTACCGTTATCTCAACTACTTACAATTCTATATTATAACACGCAATTATCCGGATTATGATTTCTATTCGAGGACTTTGGTAATTACGTGTCGACCCGTAATTACTTAGATCGTCGGATGGTCCACATAACTCGTCCCATTGTGTGGGTTATAAGACATGATTTTTAAGAAACAAGGATTTTAAGGAGTTTTAATTATAACACTGGAAAATCACCAAATGTATAAAACAATTTCAAAAGTTGTAGTGGGTTTAATAAAGTAAGGAAATTTCTAAGCATCTTTTAAACATAAACGTATAAGTATTTAAAGTTGAGAATTTAATATTTGTCAAGGATAGTGAGATGAGTTGTATTGGATAATGATAAACAACTAAGATAAAAGTAGACTTTAATAAAAAATCTATTTAAATAAAAGAAACTTTATTTATGAAGTAAATGACGTAAAAGATAAATAGTTTAAATGGGAAATAATCCAAGGCCATAAAGAGGCATTACAATGGGTAATTAAGGAAAAAAGAGACAAAATAAATTAAGATACATAAAGGGTATGGCAAAATTCTTCACGGTCGCCGCGTATCTTAATTGATATGACTTGGAGCACCATGAGGAGTTGCATTCATAGGGGTTGGAGCAATTGAGGTAGATTGACTTGGGATAACTTGAATTGGTTGAACTTGCATAGCAGGGGTTTGAGTAGAGTAGGCTTGGTACACATGAGCTTGCGGGTGCGGGTTTTGATAGAGTTGGGTTAAGTGAGGTTAACCCTGGTTGATGGGAGGAGTTTAAAAGCTATGAGGTTGATGGGTTTGAATTTGGTGAGCATGGGTCAAGTAGTGAGGTGTAGTCGTAGTTTGGGCTTTGTGGGCGTGGATCAGTTGAGGGGACGAATACGAAGACGATTTGGGTCTCCACACTGGTAGCAAGCACGGGTATAATGGACACTGGGGTGAGCAGGTCAGGTGGCTTGTGCATTAGGCTGGACATGACAAGTGCTAGCAAGGTGGCCAAAATGATTGCATTTGGTGCATAGACAGCAAGAGGATTGAGCAGAGTGGTGATGGTTACACTTAACACATAGGGGATAAGGTCCGGCATAGGCTTTTTGTATGAGGAATTTTGGTTTTGGTTGGGAGGAGGTTGGTTATTGGGTTGGTTAACGTCATAGGCTTTACGCTTGTTGCTATTATTGTGGTTGTTTCGATGATTGTTGTTGTTGGAAGCAGGCTTGGGTTCGGCTTTAGCATTAGCGGATGAGTCGGTTTCGGTCTTATTGGGATAGTCTTGGAATCCTTACGAGACAAGGTTTCATCTCTAATATGACTGTCGGTGAGAGAGGCAGCTAGGTCCATCTCCTCACCAATGGTTAACGGGTCAGGACTCACCACAGCATCACGGAAAATGTTTGGTAAACCGCGAATGTATTTCTGAATGTTGCGGTGTTCGGGGGTTACAAGGTGGGGTCCGATTCGGCTAAGTTCACGGAAGCGGTTCGAGTAGGTAGAGTTATCCTCGTTATTCTGCTTGAGTTCCCAAAATTCGGCTTCAAGTCTCTACAGCTCATGTTCCGGGCAAAACTTTTTATTCATTGCTGCCTTAAATTCCTCCCAAGGCATGGATATGACCAAGTCAGACCCTTGGTCATTCCTCAGGGCGTTCCACCAGATGACGGCTCGACTCTCTAATCGGCTCGAGGCGAACTTGGTCCATTTGGAATCCGGACATTCGCAGGGGATAAAGATGTTTTTCATTTCCTTGAATCATTGAAGCAAGGCGGTGGCATTTTCCTCAACACGGAAGGATGGAGGTTTGGTGCTAAAAAATTTACGGAAATCATTGTTATTTGGTGCGGCCAAGGAGGCGGATCCGTTGGAGTTGAGGCTTTGGATCTGATTGACTATCGTGGGCATTGCAGCAGCGAATTCTTTCGTGATCCTAGCAGCCAAGCGGCGATCGCGGATGAACGTTGGTGACGAACGGGCTAGGGAGACTCGAACCTGCACCCCAGCCGGTACGAGTATACAACACACACACACACACCAGCCATTGGGCTAATGTGTCCAGTTGGTTATGATCCCAGAGCGATATTTTAATTACAGCACTGATAAAAAGCCCCAAATTCATAAGAACCCTAATTCTGAAATCCGCCAATTTACATTGACTTTGTTTAATTAATGTTAAGGTAAATGTTACACGGATTAATGCGAACATGTGGTATCATTATATTACTTTAACAATGAGTAATCGACGATGAACGATGAAACGGAAGTCGACGGCCCGAAACACTTACGAATAGTGGGGTTAGGATGAAACTTAGAGCAATTAGTGTTAGGGCCTTTGATCGTCGGGTCACGGGGGCGGCGTAAACACGATTAATTACGATATTATCAACTGCAATTGTATATCCTCCCTTTTGATAATGACTGTTTGATTCATATTATTAACTCGCATCATAAAGATTATAGATTTCTAATTCCTTACGTCGATGAGGTCGTAAATAAGAAATAACGTGATTATATTGATAAATTCCAGGAATAGAGTGAGAATTAAAGCACAAGAAATATATACGGGTTGTAGGTTTGGTCATGGGTACGGGTATGGGTTGCAGATTGTTATATAATAATATAATTAAATAACAGATTTTGTATCTAGGTCCCTCATTTAATGGGGTGGATACACGGTGGGTTAAAACAAACTTTAGGGGGTACATTGTATATATTGAAAAGTTATAAGAATATATATATTTAAATAATAATAAAGAAAAAGAAAAAGAAAAGAAAAAGATATAATATAATAATTTGAATATCTATTGATTAAAATTACCCGGAAACGAAAATGGGTGGGGTATTAGAAATTAATAAATTTATAGAAAAACCCGAGTTGTTACAGTATCCCTCTACTTTTGGGAATTCGTCCCGAAATTAGAGAATACTAAAACAAACAAATAATTACATTTTGAAAAACGGACTAATTTTAGATGAAAATTAAAAATTCATAGAACTTTAAGTAGTCGAAACAATGCTACAAATGTCAATCCGATAAGGTTATAAATAGGATGTAACAACGGCGTATCCACCATGTCTTTATCATCTCAACAATGTAGCGTTACTCCAAACTACCTTCGATTCTAAATAATGCTACACAATTGTACGTACTATGATTTCCATGCGAGGACTTGGTAATTATGTTCCGGACCATAATCGCTTCTATCGTCCGATGGTCCACATAACTCGTCCCATCGTGTGGGTTACCAAACATTGAAAGACATGATTTTTATAAAAATTTTAATACATGTTGATAATGAAATGAACTTTTGAGTTGTTTTAAATAAACATTAAAATTTCTAAAACATCTTTCGATAATAAGACATCAATCATTGAAAGTTGAAAGGAAAGGATTCCTTATAGATGACATTGAGATGGATAAAGATAAATGAGAGTAAGAGAGTAAACTCGGAGCACATGATTGCAACCAGTTGCTTTTGGGAAGGTATGGTAGATTTTAACGTATGAGATAAAGTATTTAAGACAAATAGATTATTTAAATTGTAATTGTTTCAAAACCAAAATCAAACAAAATACTGTGATAGGGTATAACAACAACAATAAAAATCTTCTTTGTGGAACTTAATTACGATTGATTTGATCTCTTTATTTAAAACACCTTGATTATTTGAATTTATAAAAACTTGAATAACTGAGGTTGATTGATTTGAGATTGCTTGACTAAGTTGAATTTGAACGGGTTGCAAAAACGAAGTCTGATTGAAATAGGTTCTATAAACTTTAGTTTGTGATTATGGGATTTGTTAAATATGAGTTAGTTGAAAATGATATAGATTAACTGGAGTAGTTTGATGGATATATCATGGATATATTTGAACTTGGTAGGCATGAGTGAGTCGAGGGCAACATATTGCGAAGATGATTAGGGTTTCCACCGTTGTGGCAAGCACGGATAGCATGGGTATAGAATTGAGAAAACGACAAAGCATGGGTTTTTAGAAGTAGACGGCAGAGACCGTTGTGGTTAAATTGATTGCAAGAGGACGCGAGTATGGAGTTAGATGACGTATGCTACAAGTATCGCATAACAAACGAATATCGATGTAACGTTTCTTGTTTGAGAAACTATTATTTTGTTGAGATTGATAATTAGTTTGATAAATAACATAATTTTAGACTTGTGCTTGTTGTAGTTGTTGTTGTTGTTATTGTTATGAGTATAAGTAGTGGTAAAGGATTTGAAATCACCAACAAATAGTTTAATGAACAAGATTGAATCGATTGTAGTAACGTTTTGAATTTAAGGTACTATACGAGTGGCCATACGACGGTTATAGAAAATAGATTATTGATGTTGATTACAACGAGGGTGTCTTAAGAAAACATTCTTTAATGACCATAAATAAGATTTCATGACATGATACGTAAGTTATGTAAATTTCATATGAGTTATTGAGAAAAATAAGATTTAAATATGTTAGCCTAATGTTTATTCATAACTTAAGGATAAGTTAGAATCTAAATTGTAATGATCAATGTGATGAGTTTTATCAAGACATGAAAGATTGAGATGCTTTACAATTTCAAATTTGAGGTTGAACACTGAAAACATGTTTAATAGTTTGTGAATATGATAGATTATCTTAATTAAATATGCTTGATGGTTTGTGAATTTGCTAATATGAGTATAAGAAAACCATTTGATTATTAGAATGTACTATAACAATCTTTAAATTATTTGATAGTCTGATAATACGATAACGTGATAAGATGTATATGGAAAACCCAAAATAAAAATGTTAAATGATAACTTGTGAACGTGATAAGATTATTATGAGAAAAACCAATCCAATGATTGAGTCATGACGAGTGAATGATTTGTGTCCAATCATAAGAATTAAAATGTTTTTTGAGTATGTGAAAATATCGAATCAGTAAATCTTGATTCAAATGTAGTTGAGTAAATAAACCAAATCACAAATTGTTGTTTCAAATGTAATCGAGTAAACAAACGAATAAACGAATGTTCTTCGATGTGTTGGGTTTCCCATGATATTTCCTTGACATTTTATTTTTCCCAACTTGTTAGCATACCAAAAAAAAACAAATGTGTGAGTTGGGCTTCCCATGAGCTTGTCCCTGGCATTTTATTGGCTCTAATAAATAACATATCAACAATATAATTGAGTTTGTTGGCCCATGAACGTTACATGGCATTTTAACCGACCAAACTAAACAACGAATAAATGAATGTAAACATGGGTAGTTGAAGCATCTCGTGTATCACCACGGATGATAATGATCCAATAAAATATCGTAAATAAAATGAATTGTGCAAATGAACTGTTGGCGTGCCCATCGCGTCCCATGGTTTTCCACCCGACTAGACATTTTAAAAAGCAATAAAATACAATAAAGAATGTAACAGCTTAGTCGATTATTTTAAACGCTTAAAGGGTCGGACTTATGACAATTTATACTATGGTGGGGAATCTTGTCATACTCCCTAGCTTTAAGTAAAAAAAAAAGAAAAAACAAAGCTAGGGAATTCTCAAAAATTTCTCAATAATGAAAACAATCAACTACATTAAATGATAATATTTTGAGGGGAGTCATAAAAATATTTTGAGAGTGAGACATAGTCTCGGAATTATAAAAATATTTTGAAGGTGAAGCATAGCTTCGGAGTTGTGTGTGAATGAAAATAAACATATAACTAAGCAATTAAATAAACACTTAATCTAGCAAGTAATTACGTAAGCTGTAAACAAATAACTATAACACATAAGGTAAACAAATAATCACGCATGAGGTCCTAAGAATGTTTCTAGAGTACCACTAATGACCTATCTTAAACATTAGGCTCTAATACCAATCTGTCACACCCCAACCTAAAACAGAATTTTCGGGGCGCGAACTGATTGTTCACAGCTCACAATGTACTATCATGCAAATCAATATATGACAAAATCTATATAATTTATTTAGATATCCAAATAAAACCAAACAAAACAAAGTACATAATTTAAAAATAATGGCAACAAAATAATTAATAATTCAAAATCCAAAACTAAGTCTTGTTTTATTCTTCTAACATTAATACTCTAAATTCTTCACAAAATCTTGATATCAGTGCATACGATAACCTGCATACGCGTATAATATAAAATAGTTGTCAACACTAGGTCGAGTGAGTAAAATACCAGTTAATTTAATATATATAATATAATATGAGAAAATGAGCAAATTGTCCTTAATGTGGTATACAATTAAGCCATAGCATGAAAAAACTCAAATAGATAATAAAGTATGGGCTAAACCGTTGCCATGCGAATCGGGCATGAGTTACCATGAGTGGGTTATCAGTGAAACCATTGTCATGCGATCGAAAGCCAACCACTACGACAGTCGTATGATCATACTAAATGTGAATATGATGGACCTCTTTGAATGCGATAGAATAAACAAAAAGCATGTAACAAGTTAGGCACGTAATTGATAGCACACAAGGTTAACAGTTCCTAGTGTGAATACTAAAAATAAGTAAATCAAGTAAGTACGCATATGTCCCCAAAACATTTGGAAAACAAGTAATAAAAGGGAGTAATTACTCACCTGGTTAGAAGAACAATACATAAGTGAGGATGTGAGAATGTGGGCAGTTAAACCGCAAGGATTCACCGATAAGGATTCCTAGTTAAGTAATATATATTATGGGTTAATAATGAATTGGATAACATGTACAATGGATTTAAAATTTCATTGTGAATTAAATTATGTTTTATGATTAGATTGTTTATTGATTGAACGATTGTTTCAATTTGATATTATTATTACGAAATCATTATTATTAGTTTAAATAAACAAATATGAGAATATAATACAATTATATAATTATTTAAATAATATTTAAATAAATATAATGTAATTATAAATGTGTACATAAATGACTATAACTTTTAATATATTAAATAATTTAACACAAACATTTAAATATATAAAAAAATATATTTAGGAATTTTTAACAAAGATCTAACGATATAAATATAGGTAATACGTTTAACACGTTTATTATATTTTTATTTAAAAAAATAGTAATACATATAATATAATATATATATATATGTAGGAATTTTATAAAAACCTTCAACGAAAAAAACACCAATAATGATGCCGGGTTTTAATAAAATAGTGTTGGTTTAATAGTAATATATACTTATATATATATATATATATATATATATATATATATCTTCTTACATATATTTCTTCATACTATCATTCATAATTACATACATATTTTTCTATATCATTCATACTTCATTCATAAAATATTCACAAAACATACACTTACCACTTAAGGTAAGTGTATTAACTTATCGTATCGAGTATGCACACAACCCCGAAAACATAATAGGGAAATGGGGCGAGAAACTCACATGTGTCTTGTGCTTCTCAAAGGTAACTATAATACCCCTCCTTAGTTGTGCACGGCTAACTATGTAATAATTATATGTAAATTAACTATCTCTAACTATATATCATACTTCTATGCTAGTGTAACCCCTAGCTGACAGGGGTCTGGGGTCAGCGTGTAACACCCCGGCTTTAAGCGGAATACGCCCGGGTGTAACGTACAGATCACTCATAGATCGTAACACTATTTAAAGTGGCAATAATTATATTATTTAATTTCGTAACGTAACAAGTACACAATTATTCATAATTATAAATAAAAACAAAAAAAAAAAGAAACACTTCATCAAAACAATAATAAGTTCTTTATTCAAATATCCTAAGGTATACTAATGATCTTCATCCTTAGCAGGTCATCGATTCAACCTGTAGCACGTTGAAAATAATATATTTGTCAACAATTAAGTTGGTAAGTTTTCATAAGTTTTTGAGTATATATATATATATAAACCACGATTCAACATTCGTAATGTAATAAATATCCTAGCGTAAAGTAAATGAAATCAATTAACGTCGTCCTTCCGTTCCTTTAGTCGAGGCCGTAGTAATAGGGGAAATGAGAACCACCTTACGAACAACCGAAGTCCTAATGTTAGACGGCGCGGGTACGTCCCGTCGGACCCTCTCACTATGTGTATGTGTATGAGTTTGCGTAATGTAACACCCCGACCAAAGGCGGATTATACATCGGGGCGCCACATATTGTTTCATTACTCGTGACACTATTGGGTGTCAATATTTAATAAATATATTCATTCAAGCACGCGCAACGTAAACACAAGATAACATAAATCAACATAAATCAATATATTATAAGACAAAATATTCGAACAATAATAACTTGTCTTGTTACATTTTAATCTAGGTCCAAAAGTAAAAACGTCCTACGTGTCCACAAGCTCCAAAAGTAGCTACAGCAAACCTGATCATGTGTTAAAATAAAACGTCAAACACTTGCGTGTTGGTGAGAAATCAAGTTTAATACAATACATAGATAACAATAAATCTGCGCGCAACATGTGTATGTCTGGTTTTCAACAAGAGTGTAATCTGATCGGGACCAACTCTAAGATTTATAGACTGCCAGTGCTCACAATTGAGCTCACAAACAAGAAAAACTGTGCAAGTGTAAACAAAAGAGAAAATCATAAACGATTGTTCTCCCGTGTTCATCTAATGGTACCATGAGAACTGCGGAATAGACCGACAAGACGGTTAATGATCCACACATACAAATAAACAGCCAAGTCTACGTCCTCAACACATGGGATACTGCGCGACTAAAGTTCATAAACAAGTTTAAGACTCTAAGTTTGTATGAACACATGAACATCCCAAAACATTAAAAAATAAAAGGGATTAGGTACGAGATTACTCACTTGATAAACGGTGCGGTGAAAGATAAAGCAAGAACCAACTTTAAACAAGCACAAGTTAACCTATAATTAAAGATTATTGTTTTAACGATTGGTTTTAAGTCTAGATTATAAGTTAGCATAATTAATAAGTAACTTAAACAAATTATTATATATTATAGATTACCGGAAAACAGGGCAGAACAGGAGAGAGGACGGAGGCAGAGAGAGGAGGCGACTGGGGACAACGACAGAGAGCAAAGGAAGAGGAAGATAACAAGTGTTTGTGTGTGTAGTGTTAGGAAATTAACATTATTATTTATAGGGAAACCCTAGGGAACAAAATCCCTAGAAAAGGGGAAAAGATCTCCAAAAAGTAAAGGATTCCAAAAGCAAAAGATATCAAAAGATATGGCTGCTGTAGGGGGCAAAGGAAAAGCTGACAGGTAACAGTAAAAGCATGGGCGGTTCAGATAAAGGTACTGGCCAAGCATGGAAAAAGCAGATCTCAAAAGATAATGTCAGTCACTTTTTCTGTCAACCAATGGGGTTGGTGCGCATGCTGCGCCGAAAGTAACTTTTCAGACATAAGATAAGTCAGGTCAACAGCACAGAAGATAAGACATCACAACAGTAAACGGCTGGATTAAACAGAAGAAAAGACTCAAAGGGTTTAGCGCGAGAAGGCATCGAGCGCACGCGCGAGGGCGAAGGCAGACAGAGAACAGTCCACAGCGCGCCGCGGGAAGAACTAAAATCCTTAGCGCGTCGCGGGAAGAATTACCGTTCTTAGCGCGCTGCGAGAAGAACTACAATTCTTAGCGCGTCGCGGGAAGAACTACCGTTCTTAGCGCGCTGCGAGAAGAACTACAATTCTTAGCGCGCTGCGAGAACAGTTCGCCTCGCGTATCGCAGGAACCACCGGTCTTTACGCAGGCTTCCTTGTAAGGAGTCTGGCGCGTGGAGCTGCGCAGACAACCTTAGGCGGGAAGGAACAAAGGATAGACCAAGAGAGAAGGGGGGTTCAAGGCTTGAGGGCGGAACAACGACAAGAGAGAGAAAGAGGCGGGATGGCAACAAGAGGGAAAAGAAGGCGGAAAGAAAGAAGAAGAGGGACGGGACGGCGGGAAGGAAAATATATTATTATTATTAAAAGTAAAGTATAAGTATAAATAAATATTAAATCATAAGAGAAAGAGATCGGATCGGAGAAACAGGTACCTGGGTCGGGTCGGATCGGGTCAGATGTCACAGTCTCCCCTACTTTAAGAAATTTCGTCCCGAAATTTATCTCGAAGTAGGTTGCGCAGAGAACAGGTGCGGGTACTTGATCTTCATTTGATCTTCCCTTTCCCATGTAAACTCGGCTCCGCGCTTGGACTCCCAGCGAACTTTCACGATAGGGATGCGACTGCGCTTGGTTTGCTTAACCTCGCGATCCATAATCTCAACAGGCTTCTCAACGAAATGCATGGATTCATCAACTTGAACTTCATCAAGTGGAATGTGAAGGTTCTCGTCGGCTAAACACTTCTTGAGATTGGATAAATGGAACGTTGGATGCACATTACTGAGCGCGGGCGGCAGGTCAAGTCTGTAGGCAACTTTTCCCACACGCGCGAGAATCTTAAATGGTCCAACATATCGAGGGGCAAGCTTACCTTTCTTCCCAAAGCGGACAACACCCTTCCAGGGCGACACTTTGAGGAGAACAAGATCACCAACTTGAAATTCGAGAGGCTTTCGCCTGCGATCTGCGTAACTCTTCTGTCGGCTTCTGGCAGTCAGCAGATGATCACGGATCTTGGCGATTTTATCGGTTGTCTCTTGAACAAGTTCGGGTCCTGTGATTTGAGCTTCACCCACTTCGCTCCAACAAATCGGGGAGCGGCACTTACGACCGTAAAGTGCTTCAAATGGGGCCATACCAATACTAGAATGATAGCTGTTATTATAAGAGAACTCGATCAAAGGCAGGTGCGAATTCCAATTACCTCCAAAATCATGAACACAAGATCGGAGCATATCCTCAAGAGTTTGAATAGTTCGCTCAGACTGACCGTCAGTCTGAGGATGATATGCCGTACTCATGTCCAAGCGAGTTCCTAGCGCAGATTGGAGAGATTTCCAAAAGCGAGTTATAAAACGGCCATCGCGATCGGATATGATGCTCAAAGGAGTACCATGACGGCAGACAATTTCCTTGACATAAAGCTGCGCGAGTTGCTCAACACGGTAGTTTTCACGAATGGGCAGAAAGTGAGCAGACTTAGTCAAACGATCCACTATTACCCAAATGCTATCATGTTTGCTTGCTGTCAAAGGTAACTTGGTAATAAAGTCCATCGCTATACCTTCCCATTTCCACGTAGGAATTTCTGGTTGTTCGAGCAAACCAGATGGGCGTTGGTGTTCAGCTTTTACCTTGGAACAAGTCAGGCATTTAGCTACAAACACAGCAATATCCTTTTTCATACCGGGTCACCAATAAGTAATGTGCAAATCCTTGTACATCTTATCAGCGCCGGGATGAATAGAATACCGAGATTTATGCGCTTCACTCAGGATATCAGCGCGAAGATTTTCATCAAAGGGAATCCAGATGCGATTGAGATAGCAGAGAGTTCCACTCAGATTAGGGACAAAGTGCGCTTCCGTGCCACACGCTAACTCGGCGCGAAGGTTACCATTACTGATGGATGCGCGCTGCGCGTCGCGAATGCGTGATTCAAGATTGCTCTGAATCGGCGCAAAGTGAAGCTGCGTGCGCGGCAAGATACAGTTAAGCTGGCTGGGTTTACGGCTGAGCGCATCAGCTACCACATTAGCCTTACCAGGATGATACCGGATCTCACAATCGTAATCGCTGATGAGTTCGTTCCATCGGCGTTGCCTCATGTTGAGTTCCTTTTGATCAAAGATATGCTGAAGGCTTTTATGGTCAGTGTAGAGGATACACTTAGTACCATAAAGGTAGTGTCTCCAGATCTTCAAGGCAAAAACAACTGCGCCTAGTTTGAGGTCGTGAGTTGTATAATTCTTTTCATGAACCTTGAGTTGCCTTGATGCGTAAGCGATAACCTTGCCTCGTTGCATAAGAACACAACCGAGACCTTGGTTGGATGCATCGCAATACACGACAAAATCATCATTACCCTCAGGTAGCGCAAGAACAGGAGCTTCACACAACAAACGCTTGAGCGTCAGAAAGGCTTCTTCTTGCTTCGAGCCCCAAATATACGGTTTACCTTTGTGCGTTAGAGCTGTTAAAGGCAAAGCGATCTTCGAGAAGTTCGAAATGAAGCGCCGGTAATAACCAGCTAAGCCCAGAAAGGAACGGATCTCGGTAGAAGTAGATGGCGTAATCCAGTTCTTGATTGCTTCAATCTTGGATGGGTCGACATGAATACCCATCTTGTTTACAAAATGGCCAAGAAACTGTACTTCACCAGACTAGAATTCACACTTGGAGAGCTTGGCAAAGAGCTGCTCGGTTCGAAGCTTTTGCAACACCAATCGAAGATGTTGCTCATGCTCGGCCTTGGTCTTAGAATAAATCAGAACGTCATCGATAAACACAATCACGAATTTATCCAAGAAAGGCCTACACACCCGATTCATTAGATCCATGAAAACGGCGGGTGCGTTGGTTAAACCGAAGGACATGACCAAGAATTCAAAATGGCCATAACGAGTTCGAAAAGCAGTCTTCGGAACATCTTCATCGCGGATGCGCAACTGGTGATAGCCAGAGCGGAGATCAATCTTGGAGAAACAAGAGGCACCTTGGAGTTGATCAAAGAGGTCGTCAATACGCGGTAAGGGATACCGGTTCTTAATGGTGAGTTTGTTCAACTCGCGGTAATCGATACACATGCGAAACGAACCATCTTTCTTTTTAACGAACAACACCGGAGCACCCCAGGGCGAAGAGCTAGGGCGAATGAATCCTTTAGCGGTCAACTCTTGAAGTTGACTTGCCAATTCTTGCATCTCAGCGGGTGCAAGACGATAAGGAGATTTAGCTACGGGGGAAGCACCAGGGACAAGATCAATACGGAATTCGACTTCACGAGCGGGAGGGATACCAGGAAGATCATCAGGAAAAACTTCAGGGAAATCACGCACAACAGGGATATCGCGAAGTTTCTTCTTTTCTTCAGCAGGTTCGACCACATGGGCTAAGAATGCAATACACCTTTTCCGTATGAGCCTTCGGGCTTCGGCGCAAGTCATAAGCTTAAGACCACTGGAGGGTTTTTCGCCGTAGATATGAAGATCACCATTTTCTCGAGGAATGCGAATCAACTTCTTGGCGCAAATAACTTCGGCGCGATTATTCGAAAGCCAGTCCATACCAATAATAACATCAAAACTTCCAAGAGGCATGGGGATGAGGTCGATCAGAAAATCGTTTTCGTTAAGGTTAAGCGTGCAATCTTTAATCACTGAGTTAATTAAAACAGTTTCACCATTAGCCAATTCAACTGAAAAATTTCTTTTAAATCGCTGCGCGGTCGCGCAACCTTCTGCTCAAACGCGCGAGAAATAAAACTTCGATCGGCGCCAGTATCAAAAAGTACAGAAGCATAAAATCCGTTAAGCAAAAATGTACCATTAACTACGTCATTATTCGCTTGCGCTTGGTGCGCGGTTATGTTAAAAGCTCGGCCACGCGCCACTTGGTTCGAAATCTGGTTCACCGGATTCGCTTGCGTAATCTGAACTTGTAGTCTCGGGCACGCGTTCCGGAAATGACTGGGATCACCGCAGTTAAAGCACGATCTGGGTCGTGGGTTTTGGTAGGTTGGTTGTGGGTTCTGCGGGTAGACTGGTGGTGTTGGCGCAATTGGATTGGCGGGAAGAACTCTACAGTTTTTCGCCATGTGACCAGCGCGGCCACATCGGTGACAAAGTCGACACGGGGTTTGGGTTGGGTGGTGAAATCTACAGGTTGGGCAAAAGGGTTGGGTTCCTGTGTAAGGTCTCTTAGTTGGCGGGGCAGGGAGTGCCGGATTGGTTAAGGCATAATTATGGACTACAGGTGTTGGGTAGGTTGACAGTGGGTTAGGCGCGTAAACTGGAGGTTGGTAGATGGGTTGCTGGACAATGGGCGGGCTGGTAAGCGCATAGGCTTTGCGCCTGCGCTTGAGGTTGTTACGGTTTGAGGGTTCTGGTTTGGTTTCTGTTGGTTCAGGGGCAGTCTTGGTGGGTTTGGTCTTCTCAGCTCCCCGCAGGAACAGGGTTCCTGCTCTGACATGGTTGTCGCTGAGCACAGCGGCCAACTCGATGGCGTCAGAGAGGGTTGCTGGGTTTCTGGCCCATACAGAATCTTGAATTTCCATGGGGAGACCCCCAAGGAATTTCTCGATGGCTCGGCGGGAAGGGGTAACAAGGTGAGGGACAAGCAGGCTTAGTTCATGGAAGCGCGTCGCGTACTCGCGCGCTTCACCGCTGTATTGCTTAAGATTCCAAAATTCTTCCTCCAGGCGCTTTACCTCGTTGGGAGGGCAGAATTCTCGCGTCAGAATTTCTTTGAATTCCTCCCAGGGTATGCTAGAAGCAGCTTCTGCGCCACGCGCGTGAGCTACTCCATTCCACCATGTAAGCGCTCTAGATTCCAGGACACTGGAAGCATATAGGGTTCGTCTGTCTGGAGGGCATTGGGTATGGAGGAAAGTGTTTTCAATCTTCTCGAGCCATTGGAGCATCACGGTGGCTCCTTCAAGACCTGTGAACTTTGGAGGGTTACCCGCGTTAAAGGACTTAATGTTATAACTGGAGGCATTGTTTTGGCTCAAAGCTTGGGCTATTGCGGCGGCCATTTCCTGGGAACGTTGCTGTCTACGCCTGCGCGAGGCTTCTCTTCTCTGAAATCGGCGAGATAGCGGAGGCATTCTAGAAAAGTTTTAATTTTTAGTTAATATCTTGGTTTTAGCGCAAAGTTTAATCTTATAAAGCTTGGTTTCGCGAAGTCAGTTACTGTCAAAAGTTAAAGTAAAATAAATGACCCTAAATGCAGACTTAATAAAGGTAACAAATTCGAATCAAGAATCGACAATTCATGTATCACCATGACTTTCCGAATTCTCAATTTAAAATGACTAGTAAACGAGTATTGGAGATTGACGATTCATGTATCACCATGACTTTTCAATCCTCAATATAAAATATACAAGAAAATGAGTATTGGAGGTTGACAATTCATGTATCACCATGACTTTTCAAGTCTCCAACCTTAGAACATAATCGTAAATGGAAATTGAAAATCAACTATTCATGTATCACCATGACTTTTCGGATTTTCAATCCCAACAAAACGAATATGTAAGTAAAATCAATAAAAATCGAAATTCAGCAAAAATCGAAATATCGCGAAATAAAACATAAAACCATATACTGCGTTTGCGCAAGCATATTTATAAATAACGAGTAATTAACAATAAGCGCGCAAACATGAGATTTCTCTCATGCGCGAGAAGGGACTCTTAGGTATTCTAGGCCGTTACGTCTAACCACCTATCCTAAAGTCAACGAGCTCTGATACCAATCTGTAACACCCCGACCAAAGGCGGATTATACATCGGGGCGCCACATATTGTTTCATTACTCGTGACACTATTGGGTGTCAATATTTAATAAATATATTCATTCACGCACGCGCAACGTAAACACAAGATAACATAAATCAACATAAATCAATATATTATAAGACAAAATATTCGAACAATAATAACTTGTCTTGTTACATTTTAATCTAGGTCCAAAAGTAAAAACGTCCTACGTGTCCACAAGCTCCAAAAGTAGCTACAGCAAACCTGATCATGTGTTAAAATAAAACGTCAAACACTTGCGTGTTGGTGAGAAATCAAGTTTAATACAATACATAGATAACAATAAATCTGCGCGCAACATGTGTATGTCTGGTTTTCAACAAGAGTGTAATCTGATCGGGACCAACTCTAAGGTTTATAGACTGCCAGTGCTCACAATTGAGCTCACAAACAAGAAAAACTGTGCAAGTGTAAACAAAAGAGAAAATCATAAACGATTGTTCTCCCGTGTTCATCTAATGGTACCATGAGAACTGCGGAATAGACCGACAAGACGGTTAATGATCCACACATACAAATAAACAACCAAGTCTACGTCCTCAACACATGGGATACTGCGCGACTAAAGTTCATAAACAAGTTTAAGACTCTAAGTTTGTATGAACACATGAACATCCCAAAACATTAAAAAATAAAAGGGATTAGGTACGAGATTACTCACTTGATAAACGGTGCGGTGAAAGATAAAGCAAGAACCAACTTTAAACAAGCACAAGTTAACCTATAATTAAAGATTATTGTTTTAACGATTGGTTTTAAGTCTAGATTATAAGTTAGCATAATTAATAAGTAACTTAAACAAATTATTATATATTATAGATTACCGGAAAACAGGGCAGAACAGGAGAGAGGACGGAGGCAGAGAGAGGAGGCGACCGGGGACAACGGCAGAGAGCAAAGGAAGAGGAAGATAACAAGTGTTTGTGTGTGTAGTGTTAGGAAATTAACATTATTATTTATAGGGAAACCCTAGGGAACAAAATCCCCAGAAAAGGGGAAAATATCTCCAAAAAGTAAAGGATTCCAAAAGCAAAAGATATCAAAATATATGGCTGCTGCAGGGGGCAAAGGAAAAGCTGACAGGTAATAGTAAAAGCATGGGCGGTTCAGATAAAGGTACTGGCCAAGCATGGAAAAAGCAGATCTCAAAAGATAATGTCAGTCACTTTTTCTGTCAACCAATGGGGTTGGTGCGCATGCTGCGCCGAAAGTAACTTTTCAGACATAAGATAAGTCAGGTCAACAGCACAGAAGATAAGACATCACAACAGTAAACGGCTGGATTAAACAGAAGAAAAGACTCAAAGGGTTTAGCGCGAGAAGGCATCGAGCGCACGCGCGAGGGCGAAGGCAGACAGAGAACAGTCCACAGCACGCCGCGGGAAGAACTAAAATCCTTAGCGCGTCGCGGGAAGAATTACCGTTCTTAGCGCGCTGCGAGAAGAACTACAATTCTTAGCGCGTCGCGGGAAGAACTACCGTTCTTAGCGCGCTGCGAGAAGAACTACAATTCTTAGCGCGCTGCGAGAACAGTTCGCCTCGCGTATCGCAGGAACCACCGGTCTTTACGCAGGCTTCCTTGTAAGGAGTCTGGCGCGTGGAGCTGCGCAGACAACCTTAGGCGGGAAGGAACAAAGGATAGACCAAGAGAGAAGGGGGGTTCAAGGCTTGAGGGCGGAACAACGACAAGAGAGAGAAAGAGGCGGGATGGCAACAAGAGGGAAAAGAAGGCGGAAAGAAAGAAGAAGAGGGACGGGACGGCGGGAAGGAAAATATATTATTATTATTAAAAGTAAAGTATAAGTATAAATAAATATTAAATCATAAGAGAAAGAGATTGGATCGGAGAAACGGGTACCTGGGTCGGGTCGGATCGGGTCAGATGTCACACGTAACTTCCACCATAATAATAGTAAACACGTTGCAAGCAAGTTCACAATATTCCATCCACCCTGGTGCGGATAAAATGTATTTTGACCTTCGAACTACTTTCTGGTGGCCTGGCATGAAAAAAGATATCGCTATCTATGTTGGAAAATGTTTTACATGTGCTAAGGTAAAAGCCGAGTATCAAAAACCTGTTGGTTTGCTCGTGCAACCTTTTATCCCAATCTGGAAGTGGGAGAACATTATGATGGACTTCGTCACAAAACTTCCAACCACCAAGAGGCAAGATGATAGCATTTGGGTAATCATCGATCGGTTAACCAAATCAGCTCATTTCATTCCTATTCGGGAAAAGCATTCGATCGAGCAGCTCGCTCAAATCTATGTCAACGAGATTGTTTGTCGCCATGGTATACCTTTGAGTATTATACTGATTGTGATGGTCGTTTCGTGCCTCATTTTTGGAGTTCACTCCAAACCGCTTTGGGAACCTGTCTAGATTTTAGCACCTCTTACCATCCTCAAACGGACGGTCAGTCTTGTTAGTGCACGGTTTTGCGTCTTGAGTCTTTGTATCTATCGTTAACGTTTTTGTTTATTAATTAATGTAATAATTAATTTATTTAATAGCTAGTTCGTTAAGTTATAGGCTAGTTCACTAGGGGATGTTAGCGAACTAGACTGTTAATGTATTCCCTCCTGATTCGTTAGGGGATGTTAACGAATCAGGGGGTGTTTCGCTGAGCTTATGTATGTAACGAAGGAGAGGCTGGTTCGCTAGGGGATGTTAGCGAACCAGATCACCTTCTATTTATAGTGAACTCCTGTTCACGTTTCAGAAGAGGTTTTTGAGATGTTTTGAGAAGTTAATTAACGAATTGTTGTCCAACCTCTCTCTCAAGCTTCACCTAATGTTATACATATAATATATTGATAATAGATATACATATATAACACTGAATCAATGTTAATTATGAGCTAGATCCTTGATCGTATTAATAGTATAATCACAGATGTAAGATCTGTTGGTGGTTATTGTTATTGATACGAGTCATACGGGTTCCAACAAGTGGTATCAGAGCTGTTGGTGCTCATACACTTGATTTGGTTTGATTTTGTTATCATTTTTATTAAATTGTCTGTTTAAGAGGTTTTGAATCAATTTGAATTTGAATTGGTTGAATTATGGACGGATTGGATTGAGTTTGTGTTGGTTAAGGTATTGGCTAGGTTCGGATTTGAGGAATTGAGATTTGATTTGGATTTGTGTGTTTTGGTTTTGGTTTCAGTTTAAGTCCGAAATAGAGTATTGTTATTGGTCAAATTGGTTTGGTTATGGGTGTTAATCGGTTATGAGGATTGTATGGTTGAAATCGCGAGGTGTTTATGAGGAGTTTGATAGGTAATTTGTGCGATTTGGTTGAGTAACGCGGTAATATTACAGATTTGGTATTTCTGGGTTTCTGGGTTGATCTTCATAATTTCTGGAAAATTATGTTGAATGTTTGAAGATTTGAAGATTAACGTAATTCGCTATCATCTTCCTGGTGATTCGCTATATGTTTATTTGTGATTATTTGTGATTCGTTATCAAATTTGTTACTTCGTTACCTTGTTCGTTAGCCAGTTCGTGTGAGTTATTGGTTCGTGTTATCTAGTTCGCTATCTAGATTAACCGATTCGTGTGACACGTGTTCTTCTTGGAATTTGTGTCCTAACAACCTTTGCCACGTGGCATAAGGTGTCAGAGTTTGTTACAAACGGTTGTAACAACCTGATTCGTTATAGTTGATTCGCTATCAACTGTAGCTGATTCGTTATCTTATTTCGCTAAGCATTCCTTAGTGATTCGTTACTGATTATCATCTGAATCGCTAAACTAATCCTTGGTGATTCGCTAAACTAATCCTTTGTGATTCGTTTGGTCAATTCGTTAAGTTGACTTGTGATTCGCTAAACCTTCATCTCATTCGTTATCTGTTTCGCCATTTGGTCAATCTTAACCTTGTTAAGAGTTGATTCGTTAAACACTGTTCACAGTTCGCTATAACTATTCACAGTTCGCTATAACTGTTCATAGTTTGCTATAACTGTTCACAGTTCGCTATAACTGTTCACAGTTCGCTATAACTGTTCACAGATTGTTAAATTTTATTTGTTACACCCTTTAAATTTTTGAAACTTTTCAAAGATGGCCGGTATGTATGCATTAGCGTCTCAAAACATGTTGATGCAACAGATGTTGCAACTTGATACCGAGATAGGTTCGCATTCTAAATGTCCAAGATTGATGAAGTTCAGTGACTTTGCCAAGTGGGAACCTCGGTTTCGTGCACATTTGGGATCTGTTCATCCTGATTGCTCTTACTGTCTTGATGAAGTTTATATGGCACCAATGATTGGTGATGATACTATTGGGTATACTCCTATAGCTGTTTCTCAATACTCACAAGAAGAGAAGAAAGCTTTAGAAATCGAGATAAAAGCCTATTCTACGCTTACTATAGCATTACCAGAAAATATCTTTCATCAAGTTGGTAGTATCAAGAGATGTGCGTCTTTATTTCAACATCTGCGTATGAGAAGCATGGGAAACACAGCTGAGAGTAAGAAAGTGATGCTCAAGTTTCAGTTTCGAAACTTTAATCTATTGAAGGGAGAAACAGTTGAAGAGATGACTACAAGATTTAGTCATTTAATTGCTGAAATGGACAAGATGAAAATGGAAATTTCTGAAAGGAATAAAATTGACACTATTAAAAGTGTGCTTCCAAGTTCTTACTCAACATTTCTAATGGTTTTGAAAGAGAATGACTATTTTGTTAATGAAGACTTGACTGCACTTGAATTTCTACAAAAGATCGACGCTAGAGAATACGAGATTAAGTGTCAAAAATCCTCCAAAGAAAATCAAGATCCAGCTTTCTATGGTGGAAGTATGCCTCTTAGTTCAACGATATCTCCAATCACTGCTTTTCTTACTCATGCTGCAAGTGAACAAGAATCAACTATGTTTAATGATCCAAAAGTTTGTTTCTACTCTGCTGGTAATTCGGGTGGTTCTGGAAGTTCAACTAATACAAATCCATTTGCTACACCACCTAGTGTTAATATAAAGGAAGCTGAGCAAAACTTTGCTTTTCTGACAGCTTTTATGTCATCATATGAAAACTTAGTGAGTAGTAAGATTGCCACAAGTGATTTAACAGATGAGGACTATGATCAGATATATCCAGATGATCTAGAAATCATGGATTTAAAATGGAACATGGCTATGATCGTTCGTAAAGTTAAAAGATTCATGCAGAGAACTGGAAAAGATCTTCCAGCTTTAAACAAGAAGTTGGGTTTTGACAAATTAAAAGTAAAGTGTTATAATTGTCAAGAATTTGGGCATTTCGCGAAGGAATGTGACAAACCAAGGAAAGAATACACTGGTCCTCGTGGTCAAAGTCAAAATGCTTCTACACCATGAGGAAGTGATGCTGAAAAGAAACCATCTTCTTCTACAACACAAGCAATGTTAGCAGATGGAACCGACTGGTCACAACGGTTACTATGCAATGATGTTCAAGCAAATTTGGCTATGTTTGGGTTACATAAAGATTGTCAAGATGCAACTGGTAGTGAGATGTCTTCCGATAATGATTCTGGATCTGATTCTGACGACTCTTGCAACAAGCCTGCCGAATCAATGTTTGCTTGCATGGCCAAGATTAACGAGGTTAGTAATTCTATTTCTGCTACTTCATCTGTTAAAGCATTATATGTTGACTGTGAATCTAACAAATCTAAGTTAGAAGCTTTGAAAAACCAAAATGATAGTGTTATACAAGAAATTGCTTCTTTGAAAGATACTTATCGACAATCTCTTGAATCTCAAATGAGATCTCGAGAATAGATTGAAGCATTGTCGACAAGTAACCATGATCTCAAAGCCGAATTATCTGTGAAAATGACCATTAATGACCAAAAGTTTCAGGAAATCTTGAAACATCGTTCTAAGATAACTGAGCTTGAGAACGAGGTTCTTGAGTTGAAGAACAAATTGTGGAAATTTAGAAATTCATCTTTTCTGTTGAGTGAAATCATTGAGGTATCTGGAAAACAAAAGGATTCCAAGAAAGGTATTGGTTTTGTTGAAATTCCACCACATTTCCATAATGATTATAAAATTAATCCTTTTGCAAGAAAAGAAGAGGATTTGAGTAAAAAAGAACCTGTGATTTCAGAAAATGTTAAATCTGTTAAATCTAAAAATGTTAAAACCCAAGTTGCTCTTCAAAAACCTCATGTGGAAAGTAAAAAGGTCTTTGTTGAAAATATTGACAAAGTCATTATAGAGGATGTGTTTGAACCCCAGATTATACACAAGAATCAGAACATTCCTAGTTCTAATCACAATCTGTGCGAGCCTCTCGAATTTGAGGAAGCAGTGTATGGTTCACACAAACCTCAAGAGAAAAAGGAAAATTCAATGAAAGTGAACTCTATGAAGGCAAAGAAGTCGGAAAAACCGAAAATTTCTGATGAGGATTTAATGCGTTTCATTAATCCTTCTAGTTCTAAGCCATCTGCTGCTAGAGTTTTTAAGTTAAAGGGAATGGACACAATGTTCACTGAAAAAGACATTCCAATTAGTATCATTAAACCTGAACTAATTGAAAGTGTGTTTTACAATGAAACTTTCAAAGTTCGTGAACTTGAACGTCAATATGCTCAAGCAAAAACATCAGTTTCATCAGATCCATTGACTAAGGCAAAACAACTTTTAAAACAAGCTAAGAAAATTAACTATGTGAAGTCAACTGGGACAGATACACTAAAAAGTTTTTCGGACTGTTCTAATTTAAATTTTTACTTAAAGAAGAAATCTGAATTTTCTGATGAGTTTGCTAAGAGCATGACTAAAAATGTGAGTCATCAACAAACTTCTGAGTCATTCATTCCAAATACCTCGCATCATCATCGTGTAGACATGCGAACTTGTTTCTTTTGCGGTCAACTTGGTCAGGTTGTGAGGGATTGTAGTCAGAAATATCAGCAGAATCTTCATCCTTTTATCAAGGACCATTCCAAACCAATTCCTGTGGTAAAGGAGATAAAACGACCTGTGTCGTATGCTGATGATACTCATATTTTGTTCTCTAATGTGAATCCACGGAAGGTTCTTCATGTTAATGAGACACATGGTCAAGTGAAACCAAAATTCGTTCCAACTGAACCCATATGTTAGAACAAGAATTCAAACATTGTTCAGGCAACTTATCTAAGACGAAAGTCAAAGAAACCTGCAACTTATTCACAAGTTGCTGAACAACAAATGAATGCAAGTAAAGTTAATTTTTCCCAAGAAAACCAAGTGGTGCCCAAGACCGAGGCCTGGGCTGCCTTTTTAAACTAATCACTTTTGTTTGTGTGTAGGGTTCATCCAAGACCATTTCTGGTGAAAGCTGGATTATGGACAGCGGCGCCATATTACTGGAAATCTCAACCTCTTATCATATGTGAGAAATATTCAAGGGGGTTATGTGGCGTTTGCTGGGAATTCTGGGGGTATGATCACACAAGAAGGTGAAGTGTCGAATGGGAAGATTACACTTGAGAAAGTAAATTATTGTGATAAAGTTGATCATAACTTATTGAGTGTATCGCAGATTTGTGATAAAAAGTACACTACGATATTTACTGACAAAGAATGTCTTATCTTGAAACCGGGTTATGTTATTCCCGAGGACATGGTTGTCATGAGATCACCACGATCAAATGATATTTATGTCTTGAATAGGAGTTCTAAGGTATACACATCGATCAAAACATGTTTTGTCTCGAAAGCAACCGAGAAAGACTCGATTCTATGGCATCGTAGAATGGGTCACATACATGTCAGAAAGATGAATTATTTAATGGCAAATGACTTAGTTGAGGGTGTCTCGTTAAAGAATTTTAAGTTATCAGATCATTGTGTTGCTTGTAAGAAGGGCAAACAAAAGAAGAAATCGCACCCATCTAAGGTATTGAATTCCATTGATACTCCGCTAGAACGACTTCATATGGATTTGTTTGGTCCAGTGAATCGTGCGAGTATTTCTGGGATTGGTATTGTCTTGTCGTGACTGATGATTATTCGAGATACTCTTGGGTGTTATTTATGAGTTCGAAGGATCAAACACCGGTTTTGGTACAAAACCTTATTACTAAGATCGAATCACTGTATAAACAAAAGGTGAGGAGAATCCGAAGTGATAATGGTACTGAATTCAAAAACATTATATTGGATTTCTTTTGTATTCAAAAGGGAATTCACCGAGAATATAGTGCACCTTATGTACCTCAACAAAACGGTGTTGCTGAACGGAAAAATAGAACTCTGATTGAAGCTGCACGGACAATGCTCGCTGATTCAAAGATTCCTGTCCAATTCTGGAATGAGGCAGTGAATACAGCTTGTATACGCTTAATCGAGTTCTAACTGTGAAACGACTCAAGAAGACAAGCTACGAGCTCTTAAATAATAGAAAACCTAATTTAAAGTACCTGGAACCATTTGGGTGTCCGTGTACAATATTGAAGAAGGATTCGGGTAAATTTGAAGAAAAAGCTATTGAAGGGTATTTCTTGGGATATGCATCTCCAAAGAAAAGGGTTTATAATTTCACATCTGGTTGTGTTGAAGAATGGTACCATGTGGACTGTCAAAAGTACACAACTCCTCTTCAAGGGAAAGGTCCAGACTGGATGTTTGACTATGATAGTTTATTTAATTCATTTATTCCTTCGACTGAACACATCGACGAAGATCTGGTTCGAGCATACTTTGAAGATCATTTGACCATTCCAAGATTTTCAAGTTCTAATGATGTTGAATCTCAACCAGATGCTCCAACTGAAGAACCTCAAGTTGTTTCTCCAGTTGTTATTGATAATGTTTCTACTTCTTCTGATGATGATCAAGCTGAAGATCAAGTTATTGATCTTGACAGTGATAATGTTTCATCTCCCGAGTTAGGTGAACATTACACTAACTTATTTGATAATGTTGTTGTTCCTGAAAATCCCACTTTTCGGATTCATGGATATCATCCACAGGAAAACATCATTGGAGAACTTGATGTGGGCGTTCGTACACGTCATCAAGTTGCTTCGTCAAGTGATAATAACATATTGTGTCCTTACATTAACTTACATTCTTCGGGAATTGTAAATCTTGCTAAATTCTCTTGCTTTCTATCTCAAATTGAGCCAACGACAGCTCGTAAGGCACTTGAAGATCCTTCTTGGATAGAAGCTATGCAAGAAGAATTACAGCAATTTGCACGTTTGGGTGTTTGGGACTTAATAGACAAATCTGCTAGAGTCAAGAAAGCCATTCCGACTAAGTGGGTATTTAAGTGTAAGAAAGACGATCGAGGGGTAATTGTGAGAAACAAGGCACGTTTAGTGGTGCAAGGTTTTCATCAGCAAGAGGGTATTGATTACATAGAGGTATATGCTCCAGTTGCAAGATTAGAGTTGATTCGAATCTTCCTGGCATATGCTGCTTATAAGAATATTAAGGTCTATCAAATGGATGTTAAAAGTGCTTTTCTCAATGGTGAATTACACGAGGAAGTGTTTGTTTTACAGCCTCGTGGTTTTGAAGATCCTGATTATCCGGACCGTGTTTACCGATTAAACAAGGCCCTGTATGGTCTACATCAAGCCCCGAGAGCTTGGTATGGCACGCTCGCCGACCATCTGACTGATAATGGCTTCAAATGAGGGACTGTCGACTGCACTTTTTTCATAAAACTGTTGGTGACGATCTTCTCCTAGTCCAGATTTATGTCGACGATATTTTTTTTGGGTCTACAAATTACACATTGTGTAAGGAGTTCGAGAAGTCCATGCAAAAAAAGTTCGAGATGAGCTCGATGGGAGAGATGAATTTCTTTTTAGGGTTGCAGGTTTACCAGTCTGCTCACGGGATTTCTATTCACCAGACTAAGTATGTGAACGACGTCTTTAGCCGATTCAAGATTTCTGTCGGAAAAATCCCTTCTACTCCTCTTCCAGTAGGGTTACAATTTATCACCTGATGAATTGGAGGATACCGTTGATCCGACCCTTTATCGTGCTATGATTGGTTCTTTAATGTATTTAACGGCTTCTCGCCCTGATATTATGTTTGATGTTTGTCTTTGTGCTAGGTATCAAGCAAGTCCACGAGTGACTCACCTAGCTGCAGTCAAGAGAATTCTTCAGTATTTGAGGGGAAATCCAGACATCGGGTTGTGGTACCCCAAGGATGATACTTTCGATCTTACTGCCTACTCAGACTCAGATTATGGAGGATGCAAGATCAATTTCAAATCAACGACTGCAGGATGTCAATTTTTAGGAAACCGGCTTGTTTCCTGGCAGTGTAAGAAGCAGACAATGGTCTCCACTTCAACCGCCGAAGCTGAGTATGTTGCAGCCTTGAGTTGCTGTTCCCAGGTTTTATGGATACAACAACATCTTCGCGACTACGGTTTGAAGTTTCTTACTACTCCTATTTTGATTGATAATTCTGCTGCAATTTCTATCACAAAGAATCCCGTACATAATTCGAAAACAAAACATATCGAAATTCGATATCACTTTATACGGGATTGATTTGAGAAGAAGATGATTGACCTTGAGAAAGTACATACTGACTTTCAGAAAGCCGATCTGTTTACTAAAGCTTTTGACAAAACACGTTTTAAATTTTTGCTTGATTTAAACGAATTGAAGACCCTCACTGATATCCTTAAACAAGGATGACTATCTTTATTTTCTGTCATATTTTTCTTTTAAAATTTATTTTAGTTTTAGGGGGAGAAAATCTAGAAAATACAAAAAGAGTGTGTTTTTCGTTTGTATAGATAAAATCCAAAAACATTAAAAATTTCAAAATTCAAAAATATTGTGATTTCTGTTCTTTAATGTTTTTCTTTTAAATATTTAGAAAAACCAAAAACATTTTAAAATTTTGAAAAACCAAAAAGAATGTGATTTATGTTTGTAGAGAAAAATCCAAAAAAACCAAAAAGATTGTGAAGTTTATTTTGTTTATAAGAAAATTGAAAAAGACAAAAATATTGTGTTTTTAAAGTTTGTATAGAGAAAAAACCAAAATGATTTTTGCAGGCGTTTTTAGATTATTTTTTTGCTGAAAATTATGTCGGTTATTTAAGTTTGTGAAGCATGCTTGCATGTCTTGGTCCTATTATTCACTTGTGAATTGATGGTTAGTCATTTATTTATAAACTTAAGTTAACTGGGGCGATTAAATTTATCTTTTCTTTATTTTATGCTCCTCAAAATTTTGAGTTTTTTGAAGGAAAAAGAGAACATGATAGTACATTGATTATCTTGACCCCAAATCCAGCAAAAAGTAAGCTTAAAAGACTGTGTGCTTAATTGCATTGGTGCATTGGTAGGTCTTAAAACAACCCAGTAGAGTAAAGTATGTGATATAAACATAAAGAAACGCCAAATTGAAAGGGGTGTTAGTCTCTAGCAAAAGTCTCGGTGAGGATGACAGAAATGTAATAACCAGTCATACTCAAGCCTTATATTTGTTGATCACCCAAAAATAAAATAAAGCAAATAACAAGCGTTAGGATTCTGGACACTGTGAGTCTTTATGCGGCTTAATCATCTGGGTATTCATAAGCATGAATATTTCACTCGCTTTCAAGAAGCAAACCCAAAGTCATTAAACTTGATCACCGCTGTACTTCGTACAATTTAAATTACTGACTTGATCAAAATCCGCTGTTAGTCATACAATTGTTCCTCCCTTGCGTGCGTATTAATACCAATAAGAAACGGACCCCAGGGGATACAATGTATGTAAGCCAACAGATGGACTCGTGCATACTCACTCACAGTAAAGGAAACTTGATGCATTGCTCAAAATTTCAAAATTGGTATAAAAAATTTTGATTAACAATATAATGGTTTAAGTCAAGTTGGGGTGATTTGGCAAAAATCAAATTAAGCTTGAACTGAGATTAGAGGCTGATAGTTTCTGATATTCTGTGCTTTAATTGAACAAATTAATCATATCACAAAACTACTTGAATGTGTGTTATTAGATTTATGTGGATAACAATACCAATGACCGACTTATCGCCAGTCATAATATCGCTGAAATATAAAACTGTGATGGAAGGGCAATTTGATCAATATGATTCTCTGCTCAAACTCGACAAAAATACAAAAATATGTTCTGTTTTTTAAAAAATTAATGAAAACACAAAAAGATCGTCTATTTTTAATTGTTCGGATATTCTTTTGTAAATACATTCTTTATTTTTTCAAAATACCAAAAATATTTTCGTTTTTCTTTGTGCATATTATTTTAAGTTATGTTTCGGAAAAATGAAACGTTTTTAAGGTATTTGGTTGTCGGGATAAAAAGAATCTCGATAACCTAATTTATTTATTTTATTTAATTCATTTAATTATTTAATTTAAAATTAAATAAAAGATTTTTTAATTAGAATCTAATTCGTTATTTATGGATAACGAACTAGGTGATTCTTTAGCGAACTAGCTTCTGGTTCGCTCACCTAATTCGCTTCCGCACTCTGTAACGAATCATCCCTTCGTTATGCATATTTAACGAATCATGACACGAATCATGTCTTGATTCGCTACCTTTAATTTAACGAATCAAGAAGCGATTCGCCAAAATAAGGTAACGAATTGAGTTAGCGAATGGGCTAATTCTTTAACTTTAATTTAAATGAATCGTTTGATTCGTACAAGTTGTACCTCGGGTTGTGTGCAAGGTTATAAAAGACAAGAAAATGAACAGTTTTCCACTGTTCTCCTTCTTCCTTCATCTTAAAGTAACCTTATTCAAATTTTTCTCTTAAATTTCAACCTTCACATTTTGGCATTTCTAAGATATCTTTGAATTTCTAAGGTATAGACGATCATTGCGATCTAATTTTCGTAAAAAATGGTTGTGATTTGTTAGCTAAATTATTGATTTTTTAAGGGTTTAAGGGTTTCCGAGTTTTTAAACCTATTTTTTTATGATTTGTGTTGATAAACTTGATGAATTATATGTCATTGTGATTGGAATGTGATTTCGATACCCTTGGTGAACTCTAATCAACATTTGATTATTGTTTGCTGGGTTAATTATGTGTTCATGGTCTCGATGTTTATGTTTAGTTAGTTTAACTTAGGTATTTAGAGATGTTGAGCCTCAATCTCTCCAATCTAAGCTTACTAGTGTGATTCCGAGCTCAACGAGCTGATTATCTTGATGCTTCGACGATAGTTATGGCCTAATTGAATCTGGGTTTATAATGTTGACTGTTGTTGTTCTTCCTGATTTTGACCTTGACTATGCGAGTCAAAGAGAAAGTCTTATTTTTTGACCATTCGTTAGTCTGAGCGAATTGGGACTGTTTCGTGTCCAATTCGTTAAGATTCTACACGAACTAGCTGTGCTAATCAGGCATTACACGAATCAGTTATGGATTCGTCTAAAATATAACGAACTAGATCTTAGTTCGTCATAATTAAATAGTAGTTCGCTATGCTCAGTTCGTTAGTTAATTTACTTGATAGCGAATCGCATGATTCGTTACAGTATTGTAACGAATCAGTGAGAAGTTAACAAATGACATTTCATTTTTTTAATTTAATTATATTAACTAGATGTTCAATTAATTTAATTAAAGAATTTAAAACGTCTAATACGCGTAAATATATTAATTATACATATCATTTGATTACGTATATACACCATCTATAGATATGTTGATATATTTTGATATTTCTTCTCATATTCGATTTTATTTATACAGTAAAACATCGT